>NC_133778.1:50542162-50750925 GCF_003597395.2 Chelonoidis abingdonii | reverse complement strand
AGACACAGACCCAAACATTCCCTCCCTGAGCTTTGAAAAATCCGGTTTCCTGATTGGTCCTCTGGTCAGGTGTCTGGTTCCCTTTGTTAACCCTTTACAGGTGAAAGAAACATTAACCCTTAGCTATCTGTTTATGACAGCAGCATATAGGACAAACAGATTCTCTGTATGAACACATGCTTTTTGCATCCTGCCCCTTTCTGTGGTGTGGAATCTCATGCTTTTTGGTGTGTGTAGGGCTTTCTGCAACCAAAACTTGGGTCAGAGGATTTGAGCCAAAGTGAACAAAAAGTAACCCTATGTTGTGTGTATGTGTTCTATATATTAGCTGTTCCTTTGTACAATTCATAGATTTACACTGTTTATATCCTATCAGATTTAAAGTTCTTTCAGCTGTCATGCTTTATCATGAACCAAATGTAAATAAAAATATAACTGAGCTGCCATATATCAAAGAGCAGAAATGGATGAAAAATAAGAAAATTTAAGCCAGATTTCAGGACAAACTTCCTAATGATGGAATTGTGGAATAACCTTCCAAGATTACCAGAATAGTCATCTTCCCTGTCATTTGAGACATTTAAAGTTCATGGCTAATAACAGTGCCATTTAGGACAGGTGTCTCAGGTGTTCAAAGTCCTAGCCTTTCACGAGAAGGCATGGGTGCTTGGGGACAAATTCACAAAGGTACTTAAACGTCTAACTGCCTCATTAGTCCATCATCATTAGTCTTAAGTCCATCATATAGGCCAGCTGTTCTCAAACTTTTTTTTGCCCTGCAGACCACTTGAAAATTGCTGAGGGTCTCGGCAGAACACTTAATGATCTTTCCAAATGTTGTTTGTACTGTTAGCTAACTATTGTAAAGCGCTTTGGATAAAATATATAAATAAAAAAGACGAAACATTTTTTGTTCTACAAATAAAAGCACACAACTCATATTTTAATATCAGTAGTCTTACATTTCTAATGCGATGCATGTGCCCTCTCTCCCCCACTATGGCAGCCACAGACCTGTGGCTGGGAAAGAGGGCCATCTCTCCCCAGCAGCCACAGCCCTGGAGCTGAGAAAAGTCACCTCATTCTCTGGCCGCCACAGCACTGCACATCCCAAATTCCTCTCACCCTACTGCCCCCTCCCACCAGTCCCCATTCTCCCCAGAGCCACCACCTCACCTTGCATGTGCATCTTCTCTAGAGTCCAGGCACCTAATTAGTGGAGCCACTCCTGTGCAGTTCCACTAATTAGGTGGGTGGCTTTTCATTCTCTCATGTGCAGCCACCCAGGCGTGCACCTTAGAGGGAACTATCCCTGGACCACCTGAATGGAGCTCACGGACAACAGTTTGAGAACCTCTGATCTAGGCACCACTGACATACTCAAAACCACAAGCTGCTGCCTGCACCCCCTTGGTGGGTCAGCATTTGCAAAGGCTCCTAAGCCCTAATGCTACCCCACAGCTGATCAGCTGCGGAAGTCCAGCACAAGCTGAAGCCCTCCCTGTTCCAAAGCTCAGGGGCGGGTTGTTTCGGTGGGGAGGCGCTTGTGGTGTTTTTTTTTTTTTGCTGCTTGGGGCAGCAAAAAAGTTAGAGACGGCCCTGTCCAGGTGCGAGGGTACAATGCATTTATATGGTGGCATAATGATATTTTCTGTCTTATCTATCCCTTTCCTAATAGTTTCTAACACAGTTAGCTTTTTTTGACTGCCAGTACACACTGAGCCAAACTATCCACAATGATTCCAAGATTTCTCTCTCTCTCTCTTTAGTGGTTACAGCTAATTTTGATCCCATCATTTTGTATGTATAATTGGGATGATGTTTTCCCATGTGCATTACTTTGCACTTAACACTGAATTGTGCCAGTTTGATGCCCAGTCACCCAGTTTTGTAAGATTCCTTTGTAATTCTTCAGAATCTTCTTTGAACTTAACTATCTTGAGTAATTTTGTATCATATGCAAAATTTTTCCATCTCACTGTTTACCCCTTTTTCCAGATCATTGATGAATATTTGAACAGTACAGATCCCTAGGGGACACCGCCATTTACCTCTCTCCATTCAGAAAACAGATAATTTATTCCTACCTTTGTTTCCTGTCTTTTTATCCAGTTACTGATTCATGAGAGGACCCCCAGGCAAATGTGTGTAAATAAAAGTTTTTAACAGTCAGGAACAAACAAAACAGTGGATCTTGACATGGTAGAAATGAATGTGTGCATGCACACACACACACGACTTGATTAACAAGGACACTGGTGAACCCAAACCAGTGGAAACAGGTAACTGAACGTGTGCACTAAAGAGATCTGTCCAAGCGTCCCTTGTCATGGCCAGGACATAGGCACCCTTATCTAGCTGTTAGGAACATGGTTCAGGACAGCCGTGTTCAGGTTACCAGGAGTCAGGCAGAAGCCAGTTGCACTAATCTGGACTGAGTCACCCAAGGTCAGGATACCTAGAATCAGGCAGATCAGAGTCTATAGCAGCAGGTAAGGGGTCCAAGCAGCAGCCAGATGGAGCCCAGTAGTGCAGACAGCTGTCTCATACTCTTTGGGTTTAAATACAAAGCTGGCCCAAGCAGAGATCCCAGTGTTCCTTCAATTGGGGATTAAGGTAGGCCTTGCCTGATGTAGTTTCATGGTCTCTCTGGGTGGTCAGTTGATAGTGAGCTGCTGAGTGAGAGCAGAGACAGACAATCAGTTGGGAATCATGTTGACCATGGTTAAAAGCATGTGGGGTTATGACATGACCTGTTGCTGTGTAAGATGACTCTGGGGGAGATGCTATCTGACTCAAAGAGAGTAGGTAAAGCCTGCTGCACTTACCCTGAAAGGCCTCAATTGCTCAATCAAACCTCTGTAAAACCCCAAGCAGGAACTCCTATTCCTGTTTAATTTTTAGTACATGATTTTTATTACACGTGGAAAAATGTAAGTGAGAAATAGAGTTTCTTGATTTGCTGACAAGGCATACAAGGAAACATTTCAACATCTGTCTCAAGGTTAGAGAGTTCTGCATGGTGCAGAGAGTAATTTGGTTGCTTAGCAACTTCAGTTGCTTAAATTAGCTAGATCTGTCCAAATAGGTTGGGAAAGAACAGGAGGGAGGGTAAGCTACAGAGGTGTCCCTCTACAGCAAAGATACATGCAGCATCCTACAGATCACTGCAGAACCTCTATGCCCCTCTTTGCAGCTGGCTGGTAACTGCATCTTCAAACTGCAGATCCTGCGGCAACAAAGCATTGGTTGGGAGGCGTTAGGAAGGGGAAGACCTACAAAGCCCACTCCTGCTATCACTAGAGAGAAGAGGGAGTGCTCTCTCTTTGGTGAGTCTCTCATGAAGCTGTTTCTACCGCCACACAGAAGAGAAATTGAGGTCACTACTTGCCATCAGATAGTGAGAGAGGAGCAAGAGTGACACCTCAGAGCCACTTATACTACCAGAGACCAGGGGCTACTTTCATCTTCCTCTCTCAGACTTTTGTAGATTCTATGAACAGCTGTAAATTCCGTAGTCTAGCCCAGTGCTTCTCAAAGCCGGTCTGCCACTTGTTCAGGGAAAGCCCCTGGCGGTTCAGGCTGGTTTATTTACCTGCTGCATCTGCACGTTTGGCCGATCGCAGCTCCCACTGGCTGCGGTTCGCTGCTCCAGGCCAATGGGGGCTCTGGGAAGCGGCGTGGGCGAAGGGATATGCCGAGCATCCTTCCCACAGCCCCCATTGGCCTGGAGCGGCAAACCGCAGCCAGTGGGAGCCGCGATCGGCCAAACTTGCAGATGCGGCAGGTAAACAAACCAGCCTGAACCGCCACAGGCTTTCCCTGAACAAGCGGCAGCTTGACTTTGAGAAGCACTTGGCTAGCCCTAATTCTATTACAGTGATTGCAGGACTGCTGAGTGCTATAGGCTCTATGTGTACACTAGAGTGTGCTTCAAATAGCAATGCATATTTGGAATGCGAGGAAGGGGCCTCGAATTTATCTTTCCCAAGTAAATAAAACCTGGTTAATACTCCAATGGCACACAAATCAATTCTAACTTGGTTTTTGGAAGGTAAGTCACACATAAAATATTCAATATTTTTTCCACTTATAAAATACACTAAAACATTGATTTTTATCTGTCTTCCTGCTTTAGCTGGTTATTCTCTTCCTTTATTATGAGGTGGCAGAGGCCTCTGTGGTTTGGGGCTAGTATTAAGCCCTCAGGCAAATGTCTAAAACTGTTTTTGCAGACAAACCAAATTCAGCCATTTGACCTATAGTGAAGGCACTTTTGAAAGTTTCACCTGTAGTGACATTGCCTTTACTATCAAGTGACCTAGGTTCTGTGTTTCAAAATCATCAGTGAAACTTGCAGGTTGCCTCAAGACAAATTGGCTCATTATTTGTGCCAGATTAAAATTATATATGTAAGCAAGCTACCACCACCTCCCCCCACTATGTTAACCTTCTTAATATCTGCATTTTAGACTCTGACACCTAGGCAGTCTTTGTGTTATGGTTGGTACATTACCAAGCATATTGTCAAGGTTTCAAAAATGTAAATACTACTAATAATTTTGCTCTGAGCTGAAGAACCAGCATGCCATAGCATTTTCAGCATAGTTAGTGCTTTATACTATCATTGTCAGTGATCTCTCAAAGTCAACGATGATCTTTCCGAGGTTTTATTTTTTCCATAGGTCCTTCGGTGACTGAGGATCCTGATTCTTGAGTCACAGGCCCATTGGCAGACATTGCAGGTGGTGTTGGAAGACAGGCTTGTGCCACAATTGTTGCCCACATATCATGTCTGTCAGCGAATGTTTGGATTTCTTTTCCTTTGTCCTCCCACCGTTTGTTTTTGATATCTTGGATCCTCCTTTGAACTCCAGCTTGAGCTGATGGAAAGAGCTCTGCTTCTGATGACTGGATAGTGGTTGGTTTTGCCAGTCACAGAAAGCTTTTCTCTTCTGGTTCAAAAGGGCTGTGTCATAAACAGATAGCTAAGGGTTAATGTTTCTTTCACCTGTAAAGGGAACAAAGGGAACCAAACACCTGACCAGAGGACCAATCAGGAAACTGGATTTTTTCAAAACTCAGGGAGAGAATGTTGGGTCTGTGTCTTTTGTCTGTCTCTTGGCTATGAGAGGCTTCTTTCTATCTTTCAAGCTTCTAATCTTCAGTTTCAAGTTGTGGGAGTACAAAGGTAGCAAAACAATAGGCTTTTATATTGTTTTGTTTTTGTATTACATGTGTGTTAGTTGCTGGAATGTTTAAATGTATCCTTTTTGAATAAGCTGTTTATTCATTTTTTCTTTAACGCAATTGATCCTGTATATTGTCATCTTGATACAGAGAATATTTTGATGTCTTTTTTCTTTTTTTTATATTAAGCTTTCTTTTTAAAACCTTGTTTGAATTTTTCTCTGGTAAGGCCTAAGGAAGAGGAGGGGGAAATCTCTTTGTTGTTAGCTTGACTAGGTTTGAATCTGCATGCCTCAGGGGGAAGGTAAATTGCCGTCTTCTGTTTTGCATTCAAGGATGTTAAGTACAGTATCGCCAGGATAAGCCAGGGAGGAGGAAACTGGGAATGAGACAAAGAGGAACAGGGGAGGGGCTTACTTCCCTTTGTGGTAGACTCAGGGCTTCTCAGTCTTGGGCGTCTCAGAGAAAGGTTTTGGGAGACCAGAGAGGGAGCCAAGTCCTGGAAATCACTTGGCTGGTGGCAGCGAGATCAAATCTGAGCTGGTAATTAAGCTTAGAAGGGTTCATGCAGGCACCCAGATTTCTGGACGCTAAGGTCCAGATTTGGGAAGGCTTATGATAGGCTGTAATCTCAATGTTGTTGCTGTCAAACCAGTCCTGATGATGGCAGATAGCAAGGCCAATGGATTCCTCGCAAACCTCATGGATGGTCTGTTTTAGGGCTTCCCAGTCTTCTTTGGCACTTGTATTGTCATCTCCAGGTGTGCATAGGGCCAGTTTTTCACTGAGGAGCATTTGGAAGTGCTCTTGGTGTACTGAGGATTGAAGTGTTTGGATGTTATATTGCCATCTGTGTGATTTGGCTTGTTTTCTATGTTTTGGTGCAATCCTGATGGACATGATTGACCTCACCACATGGTGGCCAGTCCAGCAATTGTCATCTCCTCAAATGACATGGGTGATTTGGACATCTCCTAGGTCCTGCGTTCTTATGACACAGTCTAAGATGCCACTGTTTTGAGCGGCAGCGTTGCCAAGTTGTTTCATATGTGTCATTTTATCTGAAGATTGTGTTTGTGATCACAAGGTACTCTGCACATTTGCTGAGTAAAAGGAAGCCGCTCGAATTGGTCTTGCCCACTCCTTCCTTCCCAATGGTGCTACTCCATATGTTAGAATCTTGGCCAACTCTTGTGTTAAAGTCCCCTAAGAGGATTATCTTATCTGTTTCTGGAATGGATGACAAAATTTTATCAAGGTCAGTATAGAAGAATTCTTTGTGTTCTTCAGCTTCAAGAGTTGGTGCATATGCACTGATGATAGTGGCAAATGATTTATTGACCAATTGGATGCGTTTAGGTCTTTCACTTTTCATGCCATAGCATTTGCAGCATAGTTAGTACTTTATATTGGACCTGCAAACTGTATCAGCTACACTGAGGAATTCATATTGCCTGCTGGTATCAGAAAACAGGGGTTTTGTGGGGAGAGGAAAGAAAAGCAACAGACTGGCATCCCCTCATTCATCTTTGTCAAGGCTGATTTCCCACTCCGGGGCTTCAAGTGCAGAAGCGGGCTCGGGGGGGAAGCCGCAAGGATTCTAAAAATTAATACTGGCCACTCCAGGCTTGTATTACACTCCAAAAGTTACGGCTTCTCTCTGAGCTTGGATTAGTAAATGCTGCCACCACTCAAGTGCAAATCCCCTTTGAGAGCCCAGGAAGGCGCACTTGGGAATTCCTTCGTGTGGGGTACCCTCAAGCCCTTTCACCCCCTCCCTCCCCCGAGGAAGAGCTGAGAAAGACAAAGGAAATCAGCTGTTGCCATCAGCTAATTTAAACATGTACACAAACCTCTTAGACACAAAAAATCCAATTCTGTTCTTAAAAAAAGGTAAATTATATTAATTAAGGGAAAGGAAAATACGTCTGTGAGCTCAGGCTATTGCTAGATATAGAGTGAAAAGAAACTACAAGGATTAAGCATTAAGAATAGCTTTCTTGAGGTCCAGCTTAAAGGTTAAAGGCAAAACAAAAACACCTGGGGTTAGCACAGAAATCCACAAGCCATGAAGGAATAAACCTAATCGTGTCTTCCTAGACATTTCCTGATCTACTTACATATCTGGGTTTTAAATAAGTAGTTTCTAGGTTTGATACTGATGAATTTTCATACCTGGCCCAAGCTTCTTACAGCATCTCTCTGCCTTGTCCTCTCTCTCTGGGAGAGCAGCCACAGACAAACAAAAAGGGAATAGTTTTTCAACTTTAAAAAGTTCTAGCCTTCCCATTGGCTCTTTTGGCCAGGTGCCCACTCACTTCCTTTTACCTATGCATAGCAGTGAGACTTTTTAACCCTTTACAGATCGAGCAATTAGAGAACAGCTACTAAGAGGTATTATGTAGCTAGTGGCTGGCTGAGTGTCCATAAAAGGGAGCTCCCTGCCTTCCCCTCATTTATCACAATCTCATACTGAAATTCTGCAAGCTGTTTGCAAGGGACCATGTAAAGGTAGTTTTATGGAGCCAGTTAGGAACCAGAACTAACTTCAGACTTTAAAAACAAAATGTTTTGGACTAAAGCTGAAAAATTGAGATTTTCCATGAAAAAAAAATTGTTTTGATTCAGGACCATCAAAATGTTTCATTTTGCTTAAGTTAGACTCAGTTATATAACTATAACTATATAAATGTTACCAGGCTGAATACAGATCAGTTATATTTTATATTATAATTCAAAAATAAGGCCTAATTTCAGAATGAAATGTTTTATCTAGATTATGACATGTCGTGATATGACAGTATTAAATTACTGATTCAACTTTAATAATATAAAGTCAAAACAGAACATTGACTTTTTGTTTTAAATTGGAACAAAATAAAGTCATTGAAGTTTCAGAATTTCCTGTGGAACATGAATTCCAAGTACTGACCAGCTCTAGGTCTAAGCCTTCTATTTCCAATAGTTCATTAATCTTACTGTTGTTCAGGAGAGGGAGGTGAGATTGTTCTGCTACCGTTTCTCCACGTTGGAGTTGGGGAAGGAAGCCTGTTCCTCCTCCTTGCCACTCTATATGGAGAATGAAAACAGCAGGATGCTGCACTTCAGACAAGGCCAAGAATAAGGGAGCTACTGAGTGACTGCTTCCCAAAGGCCATGAGAAAGGCTAGCACTGTGGGACCGCCAGGTAAGAGGTTGGAAGATCTCTAAGGCCTTGCAAAGCCCAAAGGAGATCTGAACAAGCTCTTCATTCCTGCTCATGCATATTCAGAGGTTTCAGAGAGAGGGGATGTGTGGAGCAGCAGGTAGAGGAACACCTAGTTCCTGCATGGAAGCAGTAAGGAGGGATAGGGAACGGTGTCCCAAATGACAATTTAAGCATTAATGTAAAACATTCTTCCCTATTCAGAATAGAAATACACTGTGCATTGAAAAACACATTGCAATGGAATTTTGTTGCTAAAAGTAGTGTGGGATTAGTAATAATTACTATCTTTCATTACAGAAAAGAGAAGAAAATCCAAGATCAAAGTTTAACAGCAATAAAGTAATGATGTGGTTTTTTTTAAAAAGAACAAATATTAAAGTCTAATTAACTAAGGAACTCTTGGCCTCCTACCCCAGGCACTAGCAAAGCTACTTATTTCTGATAACATTTATAAAGATAATGCTTTTGTTTATTTTGTTGATTGCAGTGGTTTCTGCCTATAAAATTTCTATGATTTAATATATAATAGAAGAACAACCAAAATGCATGTAGGACCAAAGTTAGATATCAGCACCTTTATGCAGGCTACTTGTTACTAATTTACATGCTTCATAGTTGGACATCATCTTCCAGAACTAGGTACTTTCAGGAATGCCTTTCCATCCAGGGAAATAGAGATAACAACTAAAGGAACTCAGCTTTCAAATAATTTGTCTAGATCAGGATGCTTGCTTTTACATGCCTAAGCTCACACTCTGGAAACTTTAACACAGCACTCGTATTTGGAAACTGGGCTGCAGTGGTAAGTTATTTGCTGAAATCCAGACTTCTGTAACAAATCCATGGTTGTACAGTATGTACTCCAGCTGCACTGCACATTTGTGATAAAGTGAACAAAATCCCAGTCTTTTGTTCCAGCTATAGGGTCCCTGGGTCAGGACCCAGAGTAGTGGGTGGGCCTGGGTCTGCCGAGGAACACTGGAGATACTACAGTGCTGGGCAGGGTAGTGGAGCTCTTGGCTGACCATGGCCAGACTAAGGCCTGGAAGCAAGGGCAGGGAAGGTGCTAGGGTACGGGGGAAGTGGCCCAGGGAAAATAGGCAGTGGGAATAGGATAAGGAGCAGTAAATGGCTGCCAGCTATAGGGTCTCTGGGTTGGGACCCAGAGTAGTGGGTGGGCCCAGGTCTCCCCTCCCCTTTACTGCTACTTGCCAATGAGGCGAATGGCCTAAATCCAGACTGCAGTTTGCCCCTGAAGCCAGGGGCTAGAGATTGCAGTTAGCCACTGAGGCAAGTGGAAGGACTGAGGACCGTCTATCCCCCAAAGAGGGGAGAAAATACAACTGGAAGGCAGTGTCCCGAAGAAGGTGCCCTGGTCTGGAAATAACATGGGTCCAGATGGTGGAGACAGTGAGAGTAATGGCAAATGAGACACAGATAGTAAAAGACACCCTGGTGGTCCAAGAGTGTTCACGACCAGCAGGAGGTGCTGCAGCAGTGAGTCAGCACTGTTACAGTCTAGAAACATGATCTATGAGGAAAGATTTTAAAAATTGGGTTTGTTTAGTCTTGAGAAGTTTGGGAGGGGAACATAATAGTTTAAGTACATGGAAGGTTATAAGGAGGAGGGTGAAAAATTATTCACATTAATCTTTGAGTATAAGACAAGAATCAATGAATTTAAATTGCAGCAAAGAAGGTTTAGGCTGGATATTAGGAAAACCTTCCTGTTAGAGTAATTAGCACTGGAATGAATTGCCTAGGGAGGTTGTGGAATCTCCATCACTGGAGGTTTTTAAGAACAGGTTAAACAAACACCTGTCAGGAATGGTCCAGTTATTATTTAGTCCTGCCTTGAGTGTAGGGAACTGGACTAGATGACCTATTGAGGTCCCTTCCAGTCCTACACTTCTACGATTCTATTTTATTGAGAACACAAACACGTGCTACAGCCCATGGGACCCAGAAGATGAAGTGCATTCAGAATTTGATTTGCATTATATCTAGGTTGCTACCAAGTATCTGAAGAGGTATAGTGTAAAATAGCTGTCTAGCATAAGGATAATTACACAATGAATTTATGATTTAATGGATAACATGCTTTCTATGTCTCAGATACCCCGTATATGATGCTGAATTAATTTATGGGCAAGTAGTTCAGACTTCATTGTAATGCTTTCATTAAAAATGCAGGATTGGTAGAATGTATTTTCTCAACTTATGTTCAAGATGAAGTCTGTTTTAATGGTCGTATTTTCATTCTTACTCTGTGCTCATTAGCATAACAAAGATTAGAGGAGAAACAGCACAACATTAATCCATGCTTGTGGCAAAAGTTTCTAAGAACAGAAACTAAAGCAAATAAGGATGGAACTACAAACCATTTCCATTCTAGTCTAAGGCAGGCAATCCAGTTTACCATTAATGAGGATGCTGGCACAGCTCTATCTCCCATTCCAACTTTAGAGACACACACTGTTTTTTTTTTAACTCTACACCAGATTTCAGATGAATGTAAATTTGTGTAAACTAATAACAGCTTTATAGATGAAAATGTGCCTTCCATTTCTTATTTTTAGAGGGAATCAAGCTTATTGTGTAGACATGGTATATTTAAGGGGGAGGGATAGCTCAGTGGTTTGAGCATTGGCCTGATAAACTAAGGGAGATTAATATATTTGCTGCCCTTAGCCAGTAAAGAGATGGAGAGGGTCTTTCTATTGTCAGTCATTCCTATTTCCCCCTCTTCCCTCAACTTTTCTTTAAATGTTTGGCAGGATCTCAAATGTCAGACACACGCATTGCTGGAAAGAAACTCTGGATGTATAGGGGGAGACAAAGGCGCATCCCACCACTGTGCAGGCACAGGGACATGGGCAATGCAAGCAATAGAGGTGCCCATGTGGGTGAAGACAAAAGCCTCTCTACCTCAGACAGATAGGGGGGGCATTTTATTTGCTATATCAGTGGTAATAGGCCCCCTCCCTCTGGCCCGACTGCTGGTACTCAAACTGCAAACCCCTCTTCCTTTCCTGCCCCTAAAAGCCATGAGTCAATCTGGAATTTTGAGCAGCCATTGCAGGAAAAGAAGGCTTGTTGCCAAAGACAAGATGGTTGCCGATGTGACATGACAGCAGATAAATCAGCTTATTTCTCACTAGGACCTCACAGCGTACTCAAGGCATTACTGAGTATGACAACATGCAAGCTGGTATCTACTTATAGGAAAGACAAAAGTTGATTTTTAGACATTAAGGTTTAAGAGCTAGTGTGTAAAGATAATAGGAACAGGTTACATGCCAAACAAAAAGGTGCATCAGGCTTCTTTAGTCTAAAACTTAACTTAGGTAACAATCCTTGTCTAAAGCAACTTCTCACTTAAAAGCAGCCTCCTAGCATCACTAGCTCACTTGGCCAGGATCCACCTTTCATGAATGCAAAAAGCATGGTCCTTGTGCTCTCTCGGTGAAGGATAAGTGTCTTTTTGCTTCTTCTATTGCCCCAAACTCACTGTTTTCTTTCCTGTGGGTCCCTTCTTGGGCTGCTAGCGCTAAAAGCTGTGGTGAGCAAACTTTTCCTATCATGCCATCCATTACCAATAGTGCTCGCACCACCTCCCACCCATTACTGCACAGCCAAGACTTCCTGAGCAGAGGAGCTTGGGTCGAAGGCAGAGCGAGGCTGGGTGGCCCTCTCTCCCTGCCCCCTGTGAGAGCTGGCCTGGGCTCCATTGCACCCCTTAACCTTCCTCCACACCCGCTGCCCCTACAGTTTGGGGAGCTAAGGTGTCTTATAATCCTGTGTTTCATATTTCATGCCCCCCAGCTGACTTATTTTTCCTGTTGACTTTCACATGTAAATAGGGCTTTCAGTGTGTTGGCTTATGATGCTTAATCTACATATGAATCTAGGCAGACATCTGAAAATACATTTCTTTGTCTGGAAAAAACACTTTTTGCCCTCTGCTTGGGAATAACACCTATTAACTATAGACACACATTTTCAGTATATAGACATAACATCTTAGATAAAATCAATATCTAAATTTCATAATGATATTACTGACCAGCATGATCCCAGCTTTCATCTAAGATCTCCCACAATGTTCCTTGTAAATACTACAACAGCAATGCATTAACTGTAGCAAGGTTGTCAAGCCTGATAGGAGTTGCTGTTACAAAACAGTGACCTCCCTGCCAGCTGATATCAAAGGTTTCTTAAGGTCACAGTGACACATTCACCAGTGGTTTATAGGTCCCCCTCTATGCATCATCTGCAATGGACAGGAGTCGGTTACAGCAGTAACTAGCTAGCTACAGATGCTCGTGATTTTATCTTTGAAGATCTGTAGTTCCTTCCTGAGTGTGTCAGCCAATAGGGTGGGGGTCACATATACACAGGGAATGAAAGCAAGCATCAGAAGCAACCCTAATTTATGAAGGCTGTGCTCTAGGGGTAATGATGAGACCTGGTGAGTTTTTGTTTGGTTGGTTGGTTTTTGGGACATTGGAATACCAACAGGGATATATCTATATAGATAGATAGATAGATGTATATATATATATATATATATATATATATAAACAACTTTTATAGAAATTGTCTTTATAGCACAGGGAAATCAAATTTCATCCTTCAGATTTAAAGCAGCACTACAAAGGTCAGGACAGCCAGAAGGAAACCACCTAGTGCCTGCTGCACCTTAGTTCACTTGCTTGCTGACAAAGGGCTCCCCACCCATATTAACGGACAGCACTGAACCCATTGTGGTTCTGGTGCAGGTTCTTGCGTCCCATGTACAGTATTTCATAAATGGCTAGGTTTATCATGTATGTCTATGTATGGGGAGCAGCATGTTTACCATTTGCTGTTTTTTGAAGCACCAAGAGAAATTGCCACTGAGCAGGAAGTCTGACTATGAGCCTATAGTCTGATCTGGTATGTAAACTCCAGCATTCCTATCATTTTAAAAATCTGATTGCTAAAACAGGTTTTGTATCACAATAAATTAATTTATTAAATTCCAAATAGTCCTGAATTTAGATAACAGAAGTACTCTTTTATTCACCTTTGTATCTTTCTCCTTACAAGAAATACTTTAGCTCTCTATTATAGTTCAGGAAATATTTTCCAGAAACGAAAAACGTTAACACATCACTATATTCAGTTTTCAGTTTCAAATTTTCATCCACAAATCAAAACTAAACATAAAACGAAAACAGCAGTTTGTATATACTGGGCAGATTCTCTCACTAACATCACTCCTGTACCATTCTGACTCGACTCATGATTTACACTAAGGTGAGTGAGCACAGACTCAGGCCTCTTGCCTTCGCCAAGTAAGTACGTTTCTAGGCTGAAGAGTTTCCTGTATGCCATTAGGTGAAGCGGTCAGTGAATTACCCAATGGGACCAAATCCTGAAGACCTCACTGAAGTAAAATTGTTAACTTTTTGGGACCAGGATTTAGTCCACTGCATTCAGTGAAACATCTGCCTGAATAAGGTCTGTTGTTTTTGGCCCATAATGAAGGGGATGGGGGAAAAGAAAGAAAGAAAAAAAAATGTCAGTCAGGATGGAACAATCATCATCATTTCAATTAGCTGATTTAGAGAGACCCTGACATTAATTCCAAATGATGAGTCAGGTGATACAAAACACCTGTTTTGTGTTTCCTTTCTATCAAGTGGAGAAATAAAACCTTTTTGGCAAACTTACCCAATTCATGGTCTGGCTAATACTACTTTTTTTTCCCTACCACAATGTATGATCTTCTGTCTCTGTATGCCAAAGAATGAATGAGGGGAAAAAATAAAGGAGAAAAGGGAATACCTAAAAAGGGCTATTCCCTAGATAGCTGAAATATTCACCACTTTGTTCATTGTTTCTCAATAGCAATAAACTCTTTAAAAACAAAACAAAAAAACCTCTAAACTGCTGCACATCAACTATCAACCCTATAAAAATGAACAACAGTCCCATGTCACAAGGGAAACAATCCTCAGGTGGAGAGAAGCTTTGCAAATATTTATGGCATTTTTGTGTGTGTCTTGTACAGCATGTTCTTTCATAATCCAGAATTATTCATAGCTCTAAATATAACTTTTGTTTCATTTGTTATGCTTGAGCTGCCAACTAAAAAAGCCCAGGAAGGTTCAGCTGTTTGCTGAATGGCGTTCATCACAGCTAGTGAATCTAAATACTGTGTATTCATAGAGAACAAGCCCCACATCCTCCTGCCATGTTGCCAGCCTCTGTTACAATGCCAAAATGTATTGGTGTAGAAGCTACATCAAGTTCAAGGAGAATTGTGCTTCTGATTTCAGTAGTAGCGGAAAGTCAGTATTTTACTATTTTCTGGACTTCATCATGCACTTTTTTTTTCCATAGACAATCATAGACAATCAAATTTAGAATGCCTCCACTAGTCAAAACTGCATTAAACCATACACAGCAATGATATCAATGACCTGAATTTCTTGTCAATATCACTGTGCCAAGAGTAGTTTTCAATTTCTACTAGTTTTCTTTTCTCTCACGTCTTCACGGGCTGTTACAATTTCTCCTTAATTTACAATAGACTATACATTGCAAGTGCCATGCTACAGGGAATTTATTTTCTCAGTTGCATGTAAAACAAGATACCCACCTATGGTGCAATATGCATAATAAATAATAGCAATTCATTCAACTATCAGTAATGTATGCTATCAGGCCGCTGTTGATGTACATGACAGACACTGAAGAGTGGTGTCACATGAAAGGAAGTATGATAATAGCCTGAACTCAGAGTATAATTACTTTTATCATATGGAAACTCATGAAGATGGGGTTAGCTCACATCATTGGCTACTTTTATTTTTGAGAGTCTAAATTGTAGGTTCTGGAAGCACTTCAGCTCTGTTTGTTTTTCAGTGTATACAGGTCACATGCAATGTTCTTATTTTATCCACAGTTTTTACTTAATCTGCCCTACATGTCACAGCCAGCTCCCAAAGATCCCTAAGTTGACTAACACAAGGGAATTTGGGTTTGACTTTCAGAGGGACAATTTAAGGATTTCTGCTACCACCAAAAGCCCCTATTTTATTTGTATATGCTTCCCATGGCTAAGGGTTTTCTCCCTGATCTCTCTACAGTGTTAGTTGTATGTTTTCAGGGTAGTCAAGTTAGACTACTTCCCTCCTTAATTACTACAATAAATACTAGATAATGTAGCGATGAGGTAACAAAATAAGTCATTGGTGCAAAGAAGCCAAAGTGAGGATCAGAATCTGGCTCCTTCTGTTGCCTCTGGCTAAGACTAAAAGGGTTGCACGCCAACCACGTGTAAGGGAAGTTTAAAAATAAATAAATAAATACATACATAAATAAAGGACACTTTGTCAGTTAGGTATAATGAAGCCAAATTTGACACCAGTTGTGTATCCAATGCACTCTTAAGCAAAAATTCAAGTACATTTAAGTATGCAGAGAACTAGTCAGTGGGTCATAGAAAAAACCCCACACTAAGTCAAATCAAATTTTAAGTGTAAAAATGACACTCAGGCTGTTTTTTTGCATTTTCTTTTGTTCTTTTTACCACTGGATGCTATCACTTGTTTAGTGTCACTGTGGGCCTTGGCCATTCTGAGAGGTTAATACTTCACTGCCTCTTGGTTTGGCTTCCAAATTCAATGTGGGAGTAGTTAGACACTCAGATTAATAATGCACAGAATTCCATCCATTGATGCTACCTCGAAAGATATCCCCCATAGTATTTTTAAGGTTCTACAGCTCCCAGTTGGAACACTCCTATATCACACTTCAGTAGACATTCTTCCTAAGGTGATAACATCAGCAAAAACATTTAGTCAGGGGAATAATCCATAGGCTCCAGAGCAGAAGCACATAGGTAGCAAAACAGAAGAGAAACTAATGACCAATTACTCAAACATCTTTCCACTGCAGTTTAAATGTCTGATCTAAGCTGAATTCAAGTATACCTGTGCTAGGTTCTGCAATCTCCTGTCAGCATCAACACTGCCCTGGGGGTGAAGGGATGCAGTCATGGAAAGCACCTGAACACCTGCTCACCACAGAGCAGACCAGCACCACCTAGGAAGATGGTATGGCTAGAGTGCCCAATGTATGTGTTAATTCAGTCATAGCGTAGCAGAGCCCTCCCTGGGAATAAATCTCAAGAGGCCTCAGCAAGCATCAATTTAGTCCAACGTTTTTGTTACTGTGGGAGATGATCATACATTAAAATTATACAATATAAAAATAAAGGTAAAATTGTTTAATTATGTGTTGACTATACAAAAATCAAAACCAAAACCATCCCCATTTGGCATTCCTGATGACATCACAAACCATTTCAGCTTTGTTCCTGTTGGTTAGCAGGATATTATCAGAACCTTAACACCCTCAAAAATTGTTATTTCACAGTTACCTGTGTACAGTATGTACACATATACAAATCAAGAGGTGGTCTCTTATGTATCCCTGCTTGTTTCATTTCACTTATATGCCAGAGCTTGCAAGTGCTATGGTTTACTCCTCGGGCGGGGGGGAGGGGGGGAAGACAAACAACAAAAAACCCTTGATTTTGCTTAATGACTGCTAGCCTTGCCTCCACTTCCCCCATTTCAGGTGTCTGCTACAGCAGTGCTTCTCAAAGATGGTTCGCTGCTTGTTCAGGGAAAGCCCTGGCAGGTCGGGCTGGTTTGTTTACCTGCTGCGTCTGCAGGTTCAGCCGATTGCGGCTCCCACTGACCATGGTTCGCTGCTCCAGGCCATTGAGGGCTGTGGGAAGGGCGACCAACATATCCCTCGGCCTGCATCGCTTCCTGCAGCCCCCAGTGGCCTGGAGTTGTGAACTGCGGTCAGTGGGAGCCGCAGTCAGCTGAACCTGTGGACGCAGCAGGTAAACAAACTGGCCTGGCTCGCCAGGGGCTTTCCTTGAACAAGTGGCAGACCTGCTTTGAGAAGTACTGTGCTATAGGACATGGTAAACAAAGAGGTAAAGTTTCTCTTTTGCCCACTGAATATCTCACGTGTTTGTTGTCATGTCATGTGATGCACAACTCCAGTATTTTAATGTTTCCCACCTCTGTTTTTTTAAAAAAAGAAAAAAAAAACACTTTTTAGAAGATTTATATTTATTATGTTTACAAAATAAATTTATGTGGTATTTCTGCATTCTTTTCCATGCACATTATTATACATTTCTGCCTATATCTGTACCTAATAGGCCACAATTTAAAGTAATGAAGTGTAGTGCACTGAAAGCATTGTAATATTCAAAGAGTACTTTCACTAAGCAGCAGGTTTCTCATCATTTTCTCTCACTTTAAAGCACTGATACACTTTGTAGGAAAGAGGCTCTGTAAAAATAAATTGAATTAGGTCAGGGTTTCCAAGACATCTGCTCTATCAGTAGACTAACATGTATCTTGTTCATTTGGTGTGTCTGATGATTTGGGGAATTGATGTACAACTCATGAATTCAGATGGATTTTATAAAGCTATTAAATCGTTGCATCATGGAATACCTGTATGCGGAACCAGGGAAGATAGTCACTAAATCGTACTGGTTGCTTATGCAGGTGGCAGAATCTTGGGACAATGGGTTGGTTGAAGCTGGGAGAAGCTAGACCCTCCAACCTCTGAGGGGAAATTCCCAGCAACAAAACAAAGACATCAGATGATGTTAGGGGGACATGTAAACTTGAGGGACTCAAACACGAAGTTATGGGCAGGAAAGAGGTGCACACTTTCATAGGAGAGGTGTCCTGTTTAACTGAAGGACAAGCCAAAGTCAGAGACAAATAGCTGACCTACAGAGGCTTCACAATTCTTAACACACACTATCTGCTTAGAGGCAGTAGGCAATACACAAAGAAGCCATGTACCACTTCACCAGATCACACTGTTTTGCACAAAGCTCATCACCTCCCCTGCCCGGTTCCTATACATTGTGCTTCCTTGGAGCCAGGCTGCTTAGAAAGCCCTCTGCTGTCTCTCCTTAAGAATGCATTCCACCATGCTGAGCGATACAAGGAAGGCTTGACTAACTTTGGGACACATGTCCCATAGAGCCCGGGGCAGGGCATGTGCTTCCTTCTCCATCCTCTGCCCTTTCACCTATAGGCACTCCCTAGACACATATTCCCTTGACTTGCACTGGACCCTCCGCTAGTCCCAGGATGACAAGGAACATTGTCCTCAAGGTCAGATGAACTCCCCATTCTGCACGGAGAATGCACCTCATTAGGGACAGAGAAAGAATTGTACCACAGCAAAGCTGACAGAATGCATTCAAACAAGGCAATTGCTGGGATTTAAAGGGCCCATGGTAACATGTCAAAAAAGGGCTAGAGGCTCTCCCTGCTACCATCTCCATTCCTCACTACCCCTTTGTTACTCCTCACATCCACCTAGGTGCCATATTCACCTATTGAATGTACACATTTAGGCACGTGTGTATACATGCCCGCATTACAGTTAAGTGAATGTAAAGCCTTTGAAAGATACTGGCTTGATCACACAGAAGACAATCTTCAATTTACCTCTCTACCAGGCACATCATAGGCAATAGGAGTGAGGAGCACCAGGGTATAGCTGTTTCCCTGCCTCTAACTGGGCTCAGATTTTCCATAAGGATGCCTATCACAGGGCAGCTGGCCACTGTAAGTGATGTATATCCACTGTGCCAGAACAGGTGCTCCCATTTGGCTTATTAAGCGGCTATGACAGTGCCTGGAGCTATATAGGATAAGAGAACCTAAGAGGGAGAGTCTCACAGATAACAGCAGAGGGGCTTATCCATTGATATCTCTGTGCTAGAGTGCTGGATCCAGGAGAGGAGAGGGCAGGGGGAGCGAGGGATGCTTCCCTGGTGAGGAAGATCTCCCCACAGAGAGTCTGTGAAGGTTCCCATTGGGAAGAGTGAGCTATACTCAGGCTGGATGGCTCCTCTGGCAGAGGGACAGAAGAGGATGACTGGGAATCTAGGTGTGGCAGATGATACTGGGATGTGGTATGTGGGATATTATGTCATGGGATTGTAAGGACTATGTATACTAGGGAATAAATGGATTATGATGGTAAATTGTTAAAGACAGATTTACACGGTTTGTTTTGATAATAAACTGCCCCCAAGGAAAGGTAATGTTGAGGCATGAAATTTTGTGGGAAGTTACTGGAGATTCTGAAGGAAAGAAACTGAGGCAGGTGCACCTGGCATGCCAGAGAGTGTTCTGCAGAAGGGTGTCTGAGGTAGGGCAGCCCTATAGCAACACCAATTAGTGCTAAGCACGATGTTTGCTTTGTGATATCAACATCTATCCATCAGGAATAGAACTGAGGCCTTGTCTACATGAGAAAATTGTACTGTTTTAACTAAATTGGTGCAGCCCCCTTGCATGGATGCACAGTTTCTTTATTTTTTCTATTCTTTTCTCTGTCCAGTGGGTTGCCAGCCATCCCCTCCTTCTTGTTCTGAGAAAGTTTTCTGTATTGTACTATCCAGTTTAAGAGTAATTTATGTGCGTAAGGACTCCACTTTTACTAGCTTAGTAAAGTTTATAAACTGATCCAATTTCCTAAGCAGACAAAGCTTGAGTCTATTATACTTCAAAGAGCAGCCCACCAAAACCACAGGAAAAAAGTCAGATAACAGCAATTCGGTCACAGCTGATGTGAGCTGCATTTTGAAACAGTAACCCTAGAAGTGAAAGGTTTTATATGCAGTTACTTCACCCCATAATCCATACAAATTAGTAACATGGTACATTTAGTACAGTACATCACTCCACTAGTTCAAGCTTTGTTGTGTTTTTGCTTTGTAATGAAGTAGGTAGTGCTTGAACTTGCTTGCTTCACGGTCAGATTAATAATTTCCTTAACTGTTGTTCTCATTCATCTTGAAGTTACTGAAGGACGTAATACAAATCATTATTCTTCACAAAATTGAAGTCTATAATTAAAAATGATGAATTGTGTAACATTTTACTGCCAGTAATCCCTGTACACTTGTCCTCTTTGAGCCAGCACAAGCAAGGTTGACTAATCAATGTTCTGCTTTTTTGTCTAGCAGTTGTTTTTCTTTCCCTATTTATTGTTTGTAATAAGGTACAGATTGCTGTTAGATCATCAAAACATTTTATAATATATTGACATCAAAACAAGAAGATTGATTTTTGTAAAGATTATTTTTTGAGTGAAGAGTTAACAAGATAGCAAACACATTTCAGTATAATAATGACGAGTGTGCTCATTGTTAATTTGGTATTAACTAGATACTAGGCAAATAAAACTCAGTGTAAGCTATGCCTGTTTTGTGTTGTGCTCTGACCCCTCTAGTGGCAATTCAGCCAATGAGAGATTGATGAACTTGCTCCATCCTTGGCTGAGAGTGCTGAATCTTTTATCTGAGGCAGAAGCAGCTCTCATGAAAAGGGATCTTAATGGGAGATTACAAGTTTGGTTGATAAAAGTAATAGTCTTGATGTAAGAGAGACTTATGTAAGGCATGTCACTTGGTCCTGCATGACATTTTGGTTAAAATAGAAAAAAATTAATATGGCACACATTAAATAGTGGCTAACAGGTCTTAAAATGAACAGGGAATCATCATCACCAGCACTCTCAGCCAAGGATGGAGCAGGTTCATCAATCTCTCATTGGCTGAATTGCCACTAGAGGGGTCAGAGCATAGCACCAAACAGGCATAGCTTACACTGAGTTTCGGTTGGGGCCCCCAGGAATCAGTCTTGACTCTATACTATGTAATGTTTTTAAATCAATGACCTGGAAGAAAATAAGTAAAATTTGCAGATGACCCCAAAATTGAGAGTATGGTTAAATAATGAAAAGGACAGATCCTTGAAAGAATGATATGGATTGTTTGTTAAACTGGGCACAAGCAAACAATATGCATTTTATGATGGCTAAACATATACATCTTGGAACAAAGAATATAGGCATACTAACGTGATGGGGGACTCCATCCTAGGAAGCAGACATTCAAAAATTTAGAGACAGTAGTCTCTAACATGAGCTCCCAGTGTGATGCTGTGGCCAAGAGGGCTAGTGCATTCATTGGATGCCTCAAGAGGAGTGGGAGTATATTTGGTACTGGTGCGACCACTGACGGATATTGCGTTAAGTTCTGGTGTCCATAATTCTAGAAGAATATTGTTAAAGAGGCCATGAAAGAGGGACCATGAAAATGAAAAAAGGATCAGGAAACATGCCTTATTGTGACAGACTCTAATCCATTTAGCTTGACAAAGAGAAGGTTGGGGGTTGCTTGATTACAGTCTAGAAATTTCTGCATGGAAAACAAATACTGTAGTTGATAATAGGCTCTTCAATCTAGCAGACAAAAGTATTACACAGTCCAATGGCTGGAAGTTGAAGTTAAACAAATTCAGACTGGAAATAAGGCTTTAAAAAACCCCACACAGTGAAGGTAATTAACTATTGGAACTATTTACCAAGGGTCATTGTCTGAGAGGGAGAATTCACCATTTTTACATCAAAACATATGCTCTAGTAATTACTTTGGCAAATTCTATGGCCTGTGTTATGCAGGAGGTCAGACTAGATGATCACAGGCCCCTTCTGGCTTTGGAATCTATGATCCAGAGGTCCCATGTTGGATCCCCACTGTTGATGAACCCAGTAGGGCAGGGATGGCAAACTATGGCCTGGGGGCTGCCTCCGGTCCTTCAGATGTTTTAATCCTGCCCTCAAGCTCATGCTCTGGCACTCCAGCTGGGGAGCTGAGCTGGGGGGTTGCCCTGCTTTGTGGAGGCCATTGCTCTGCACAGCTCTCAGAAGCAGCAGAATGCTCTCCCTTCAGCTCATGTGCATGGGGCAGCCAGGGGGCTCTGCATGCTGCCTCCACCTCAAGCATGGCCAATGGGAGCTGCAGGGGCAGCACCTGCTGACGGGGAAGCATGCAAAGCTCCCTAGCTATGCCTCCACATAGGAACTGGAGTGGGGACATGCTGCTGCTTCTGGGAGCTGCTTGAGATAAGCCCTCCCTAGAGCCTGCACCCCTGCCCCCTTCCTGTGTCCCAACTCCCTGCCCCAGCCCTGATCCTCCTCCTGCCTTCAAAACCCCTCAGTCCCAGCCAGGAGCACCCTCCTGCACCTCCAACCTCTCATCCCTAGCCTCACCCCAGAGCCTGCACCCCCAACTTGAGCATTCACCTCCTCCCCTGCACTCCAACACTGTGCCCCAGCCCAGAGCCCCCTCCCACACCCTGAACTTATTTCTGGTCCCTTCCCAGAGCCCCCTCCCACACCCTGAACTTATTTTCTGGCCCCATCCCAGAGCCCGCACCCCAGTCGAAGCCCTCATCCTCTTCCACACCCCTACCTCCAATTTTGTGAGCATTCATGGCCCGCCATAAAATTTCCATACCCAGATGTGGCCCTCGGGCCAAAAGGTTTGCTCATTCCTGCCCTAGAGGCAGGGTTATATCAATTTTGGCATTGGAAATTGAGTCAGTGATATGATAACAACCTTATTTAAAAATGGCTCACTCAGGATACTATTTGAGGACCTTTCCCTGTTTAATTAACTTTGACAAGTGACATAGTTCAGTTTTCGGATCTTCTTGATCCTTTCCAGGAGTTGCAGTTTATGAATTTCAACATCAGGGAGATCATGTCAATGAAACTACATCCACAGACCAGTAGAAGAGCAGAAATAATTCTGAACTGTGAAAACCGAGTGCAATGAGTGGAAAATATGACATCACATTATTAACAGAAATGACAACTCCTTTCTTCCTCTCAGTTTCCCCCACTCCCCAAACCCCCCATATAGCCAAAGAACAGAAGGTTGGGATAGGAATGAGGTTAAAATAATTACAGACTTGCTTTCTGAAAAGCCATGAAGGGTTTAAAAGGGTAATATTTTCATTCATGTTTTCCTCACACAGTAACTCTGATTTCCTGGTGTACTCTTTTAGGCTCGATGGAAATTCACTACATTTACATAGTTTTGCACTGTATCAGCCTTTACTTTACATATCAAATAAACCTTCAAAAGTTACATTTCTCAAATCCAATGTTATACATACAGTATGTCAAATATTTTTGTACAAGCACAAATTTAAAGACATTTTCCCAGTCAGTCAATGACAGAAGCAGCAACAGGAAAATGAACTAGCAGGCAAAGGCTTTACACATAAGGAACAATCCCATGGGCCACAATGTACAGTGTCTGATGATTTATGGCTAAAACTCAGAACAGGGAGTCAGGATACCTGGGTTCTGTTCCTGGTTCTACCGTGGAATTTGTGTGAACTTAGGCCAACATTTTAAAAGTTGTGTGCCCAATGGCAGACACCTAAAAACCAGATATATAAATAATAAGTGGCCTGATTTTTACCAGCCTGCACACCCACAGATCCCATTGTACTTATTTAGATAACCTAACAGTTTTAGGGTGCAATTTTTAGCAGTGCTGAGCATTAGTCTTCAGTTGACATTGAGTTTCTTAGCACTTACAAAAATAAGTCCCTTAAAAAGTGCCTAATTTTAGACACCCATGTGTAAATGTGTTGGTCCTCATCTTTGTGTCAGTTTCCCCATCTGCAAAATGGAGGAGAGGTGGAATTTATATCTGTGTTGAGAGGCTTAATTCTTTGATATTAATGAAGTGCTTTCACATACTCAAGTGGAAAGTGCTATATAAGCTGAAAGTATCCTATTACTGGTGCTCATAAATGTAAGCAACTACTTAACAGCAAGGTCATGTAAGAAAATGCCATTAACATCCATGATATCAAGAACTTATGTGCCAAGTCATTCCTTTCTCACTTATTATAAGGCTGGGGGTGGTAAGTCACTTGTGCCAAGAAAAACAAAAAATTCCTAGCATAGCAGGTTAGTGGAGTAAGTTTACACTCAGTCCAATTTTTGCAAGTAGCAATATTTCTCTCCACAAGTAATGACCAAAGCTTCTGCAGAGCCCAGAGTATTCTCCAGAGTCTGATGGAATAAAAATAGTCAGAACTCACTCCCTCTTTCCCTTCCAAAGTAATGAGCCTTCAAAGACACTGTTTTGCCATTTACAGCAAAACAGTTTTCTAAGGAGCACCCATTAGGGGACAGCAGTTTCAATATGCTTCTGCTGGATGTATACAACAATAGTTGTCTTGCTGCATGTTCCCTGATTTGAATTCTGTGGCCTTGGCTTGGAATTCAGTGAAGCATTACATTCAACTAGAGGCAAGTTGCTTCAGTAGAGAAGAACTGGTAGAAGCAATTAATAAATTCCAGCAAGACTGCATGTCTGAAGATGTTTGAAATAGTTATATCACCATATCCACAAGGTACTCCCACTTATCAAACTCGACAGTCCTGGAACTATAGCATGGCACTTCCTTTTCAACACATGAAGGGAATAAATATTTAATGCAAAACACTACGTGTGGAAACAGTGAGGCAGCAGAATACCTCTTTCCCTTTAACTCCCCCTTGCAAGATACTCAAAGAAAAAAAATGGCAGTGAAAATATCAGGGCCACCCAGAGGATTCAGGGGGCCTGGAGCAAAGCACTTTCAGGGGCCCCTTCCATAAAAAAAAAGTTGCAATATCATAGAATACTATATTCTTGTGGGGGGCCCTGCAGGGCCTGGAGAAAATTGTCCCACTTGCCCCCCTGCCGGGTGGCCCTAGAAAATATAGAACTTACTGCCAGCAGTTCTAGAACATCTTAAAGATACTCTGATAGAGCACAAATAGCCAATTAGAACTGGGTTGTCTCCCTCTGATCTGAATGTTATGATCCAACTCATTGGGAGGGACTCTGAAGTTTTAAGGAGGCTAGAAAGACAAGGGCTCCCATTTCCTGTTCTGACAAGGGGCCTGATCCAATGACCACTGAAGTCAACAGGAATCTTTCCATGGACTTCAGTGCACATGGCATCATGTTGTGCCCTGGAAGTGGCACCAGCTCTGCACTCCTATTGGCCAGGAACCACAGCCAATGGAAGCTGCAGGGGTGGTGCCTGCAGGCAAGAGCAGTGCATGGAACCTCCTGGCACACCTGCCTAGGAGCTGGGCCTGCTGGCCGTTTCCAGGGTGCAACATGGTGCCAGGACAGGCAGTGAGCCTGCCTTAACCCCACTGTGCTGCTGACTGGGAGCTGCCAGAAGTAAGCCCGCACCCCAAACCCAAATCCCCTGCGCCAGCCCTGAGCCCCCCCGCAACCAGAGCCCCCTCCTGCAACCCAAGTCCCTCATCCCCAGCCTCACCCCAGAGCTTGCACCCCCCTGCACCCTAACCCCATCTCAACCTATAGCCCCCTCTTGCACCCCAACTCCCTGCCCCAGCCCAGAGCCCCCTCCCACACCCTGAACCCCCTGCCCTAGTTAGAGCCCTCACCCCCTCCTGCACCCCAATCCCCTGCCCCAGCCCAGTGAAAGTGAGTGAGGGTGGGGGAGAGCGAGCCACTGAGGGATGGTGAGCAGGGGGCAGGGCTAGGGTGTTTGGTTTTGTGCAATTAGAAAGTTGGCAACGCTACACACAGCACATTTCTAATAGTACTTTAAACCAGTGGGCACAATGTGGTACTGCAGTTGCAGTTTGTGGCTGCAATGAACTGACACTCTAAAACCATACAGTCTGAGGCCAGAAGGGACCACCAGATCTAGTCTGACCATATACATATCACAGGCCACTAAACCTCCACAGTCCATGTGTTAAATTTTCAAACACTTCAGTGCCTTCTCCCATCCTGCCCCTCATAGTTGGGAGGAACTCCCCATAAAACTTCTGCAAGCTCACTCATTAACCTTCACTCCCCAAAACTTAAACTCCGATGCCTACAACAGACTTGACAATGTGGGCTGCTGGTATGCTAAGACTGCTTCCTAACTAGCTGGGCAATACTGCCTCATTTTTTCCTTGTAGTGCCCCTTCTGTCTGCATCAGTTTTCATATTTTATACTTAGACTGTAAGCTTTTTGGGGCAGGGACTGTCTTTGTTCTGTATTTGCACAGCATCCAGCACAGTGGGGTCCTGGTCTATGACTAGGGCTCCTAGAATCTATGTAAACAAAACAATAGTTGAAGATAGTGAGTCTTCTATAGCATACGCTGGCCATAGCAAGTCCCTTCCCCAAATGGAGCTAAATCAAATTCTTATTTGTTACATTAAATGTAAATCTGGAACCAGGGGCAATGCAAGATTATGTATCTCTCCCCCTCAAGATTTCTGCCATCCACTTAGCAACATGTTCTGAGGGGACCCATCCAGAAGGGCTGCTGCAGGGCTGGTGCAAGGATGTTTCGTGCCTTAGGCGAAACTTCCACCTTGTGCCCCCCCACCTCCCCGCCCTGAGGCGCCCCCCCACGGCAGCTCCCCACCTCCCACCCTCCGCCCTGAGGCACCCACCTCGCCCCAGCTCACCCCACGAGCACCCCGAGCATGCCCTCACTGCTTCACTTCTCCCACCTCCCAGGCTTGCGGCGCCAATCAGCTTAGGTGGGAGTTCCCCTGGTGCCGCCTCCCCCCTTACTTGCTGCAGGTGGCCCCTCCCCATGCTCCCCTGCCCTAGTTCCCTCTGCCTAAATGCTGGCAGCAACAGGGGTAGCCAAAGATCCGGCCGCCACGGTTGCTGCCGAAGAAAATGGCACCCCCCAAATCCCAGCCCCCTAGGTGACTGCTTAGTTTGCCTAAATGGTTGCACCAGCCATGCCCGCTGGGCAGCGGACAGTCTTTCACCAGGATGGCCAGCAGTGAGGAGGCAGTGGCTCCCCCTGGTGGTGGCACTCACCTTGTGTCCATACAGCACAGGGAGGGAGGAAGCAGCAGGGTGGCTGGTTGTGGACCAAGTCCCATCACTCCCCCTAGGGTGATCAGATGTCCCAATTTTATAGGGACAGTCCCAATTTTAAGGTCTTTTTCTTATATAGGCTCCTATTACCCTCCACCCCCTGTCCTGATTTTTCACACTTGCTGTCTGGTCACCCTAACTCCCCCACTTACATGGGACTCCTTCTCCTTCCCTGCTATTGGAGTCCCAGTACTTTCCGCTGCCTGCTGTGCAACCAACCCTGGGGCGAATGCCCCATGCCTCTTCCCAGAGAAGAGGCTGCTCACCCACTCCTATAGCAGGGGATCTACCCAGGGGAAAAAACAGCTCCCCTCACACTGCTTTGCCTTCCATTTAGCAACAGCTTTAAGGGGAGTCAGGGGGTGAAGGTCATCGCCGGCCCAATCCCCAGCAGGCATTCCTCTGCCCCCTCCTCAGATTAGGGGGCAGGCCCCAGTTTTCAAACTTGTGTTCTAAATCCAGAGGCAACATGTGGGGTGGTCATGTGCTCCACGCCCATCAACAGTTACACATTCCTCAGTCTGGAACAATTCCAATGGATTTTAATCACGCTATTGCCACTGAAGTTAGTAGGTTAACCAGATTGATAATGATCTGACAAAAATCAAGATTTGGACCCCAAACAGTAATTTCTTATTGGAACAGACTAGTTTCCCCAAAACATACTAATGCTTGGAGCTTCATAGGAAGCTAGCGCTCCTAATTGCACAGTGCACCTTGGAGGCAATTTCTTGCTGACTCCAGGTTGTGATCAGCTTATGCCCAGAACCTCATAAGACACTTAGGAATATGGATGAAAATTATATTTTAAAAACATAATTATGTTTCATAATGCAGGCTAACAATTTACGGTTATTACCTATTATAAAAGCAATATTTTGTCTCAGATACTAATGTAGTTGCCCCACGCACATGAGTGAAAACCACTTGAAATCAAGGTAGAGATAATGAACAACTGAAAAACTCAGTATGAAGAAGGCTCTGCTGAAAAATGAAAAGAACATACACATTTCATTCCCCTTCTACTGCTATTTCTGTTTTAAAGACTGTCTCAAATGGTGAGACACAGTCATTTTGGGAAATTGCTTAAGGCTCATTCCTTTCCACCAAGATAGCAAAAGAAAAGTTTGAGAGGCACTTACAGTATAATAGGCCATCTCTGAAATGGTGCAGTGCACAAGAAAGGGCCTCTGTGGATTAGAGGTCCCTATCAACTTGTGCTATTTAAGAACGATTATTAGTTTAGCTGGCATGTGTTCCACTGAATTTCAAAGGAAAGATAGACATCGGTCTTTCTTTCTAATCTCTAAATATAATGTTCCATGTGACTGTTCTTATGAGGTAATAATGCCTGTTGTGATTGACAGTTAAGATTCCATGAGCTTAATGAACTTTAAATGCTCTACAAATAGCAAACATTGATTTTTCATCAGTTTTCTAGTTTAGCTGCTGGAAAATTATTCTCTCTTAGAATGGTTTATACCATGCAGTTTATCACTACAATAGACAGAGAGAAAAAGCATGATTTAAAGTGCCACATATGTTAGAAACACAGCAGGTGTTGCCATACTGTGCCTGGATTTAACTACAGCACCATTCTCCAAGTTCCTGCAAAAACAATGTGAATCTGGCAGGGCTCACTCACCAAAGGGAGCACCGCTCGGGGAACAGCTCTCACCCAATCCGGCACCCACTTCTGTCAGTTACTGAAGCGGTGACCCATCGCTCTCTTCATAACTGAGCCCTTGAGTCAGGTCATCATATAGCTGTCCCCATCTGGGGTAACAAAAAGTCTCTCCAGACTAAATGTCCATTTTGTATCTTCAATACTCTTGAGCCACTTTCCAGTGGCTGGTAGGGAACCCAGGCTTACCCTCTATGCTGGGTTGATTGTCCCTGCAGAAATTTGTATCAAAATTAGTGTTATCTATAAGATCGACCTGCTGACTTTCTGCATGTGGAACTACAGAAGCAGGGATTTATATATTTTTAAAGTATCATTCTACTATTGTTGAGAGTGGGAATCAGTTTCTGTAATCTTTCTTCCAGTTCTACCCATTCTTCTGTTAATCTTATTTTGGTGTGATGTAAATGATATTTAGATTTAATACCATATTTTTGTACCAGATTGCAATCTTACATTCTTCAGTCAAAAAAATGATTATTTCGCTAGAGGAGAGCTTGACTTAATAACTTTTCCTCAGAGGAATTCTATTAATTGCCAATTTATTTCTAATTTGGCTACTTAATTGGAAAAGCGTTAATGTATTTACTTATAGTCCAGACCTGCATCTTTTACTGTGCTCACGTCCACACGGACCTCTTTTGATCTGTCAGATTTTCAGGATAGGGAGTTTGTCTTCAGCTGTGTTTTCATACAGCATGTAGCATTATGTATCCCTGATCCTGACTGCAAAATATTAAATAACAACAAAACACCTGTTTGGCACTTCAGACCGTACCATCAAATCCACTTTCAGGCTATCTATAGGAGGTAGTATACCCAGAGCCTATAATAAACTTGAGAAGGTTTGGAAACATCTGTCCTGGATGGCAGGCCAAGTAGTTTTGCATAGTTGATGTTAGAGTTGTCACTAGAATTAAAAAGCTGCGATGCGGTTTTGTTACATGTGCTCACCTTATACTGATTGTTTGCTTTGCTTGAATTGATTTTTTTTTTCTGAATGTTTGATTCTGAATGTTCTATGTCATGCAATGTCATGCAATGTGACTGTTCGATTCACAGGAGCAATGATCATAAAATTCAACCTTTCCCTTCTAACCTGAGGCCTCATCCAAACCCTGCTGTGGTCACTGAGAATATCTCCATTGATTTCAGCGTGCTTTGGATTAGACCCCTAGTATGTATATATTCTCAAGTCTGTATCTATTTCTTCTTGAGTTGATTTAAGAATCTCATTCATAGATTAAGGGACAAACTGTCTCCTTTTTCTCCTAGATAAACCCAGACTTCAGTAATTGTTCTAACACTAACTAGCATGTCCATTTTTTTGCATTTTAGCTATGTAGTTGGTTATCTGGCTTTGACCTTAATGATGTAGGATGGAAATTCTAATGTGAGAGAGGATCCATTGTGTATACTATTTACATACATTTAGTTTTAAATAAATCATCATTTGTATTTTATACAATTTATATGCATATGCTGCTATTCCAGTCTTGTTAAGTTCAATTCTTTTAACTAGATATTGCAGTTCTTTGGCCAGTACAAAACATTCTATTTTTAAAACTATAGGGTTACTATAGCCAGTAGGAGGGTTTGCTTCCAAACATGTACGATTATTTTCAATACTAATGTTAACATTGAGTTCCATAGATGTATCCACCTAAAAATTGGTGAATGAGGCACAAACACACTGATCACACCCAGAATTCACAGAACAGCTATATTGTAATGCTCTTCTAACCCATATTGTTCACTGAAATTGATTATAATGCAGCCGTAAGAGGTACCTTTATACACTATAGGGCAGTGATTCTCAGACTTTCCAGACTTCTGTATCCCTGAGTCCCACCAAATGGGACTTAAGCATATAACTTAGCTTCACAGGGCCACATGGGGTTCCAGGGTAGCAGTAGCCAGGGGCACCAAAACACCAGTTCACTTAGGGTGCCATTTTCCCTAAGGCTGGCCCTAAAAATCCCACATTCTTTCATTCAAAGTAGGGTCCTGGAAACATTTTGAGGGAAAAGTGGTTTTTCAAAACAAAAAGTCTAATAAATGACAAGGCTGTAAGCAAAAGGCACATGAGGTCTGTTTCTCCTCACTTATGCCAGTCTTGCACTCCATTAATTCAGCTACATTATTCCTCACTTACACTGATGTTAGAGGAGAATTAAGCCCAGGAGCCTAAATTCAGGGTGATGTAAGCACTAAACTTGTATCCTGCACCTACTTCACTTTCTGAATGTAATTTAAATGCCGAAGGGGATGGAGTAGTAGGAGAAACAGGGAGATGTAGGGTAAAGTGTGGTGGGAAAGGGGTGCTATTTAATCTGTGCTTTTTCAGATGTCCTCTTAACTGGTTTCCTGTTAATGTCTTCTCTGCCCATCAACCAATATAGTCATTTTTCATATTCACTTAATGAGTTGCCATTTGTCCCCATTTTTGACTAATTTACACCCAACACTTAACTTACATAACTGTTAATGATGAATTTGGCTTAGATTTTAATGGGAATTTCATCTGCTTACACCAGGACTGACTTTGGCCTAGGGAAGATAGAATAGTTTTCCTAGTCTCTTATTTCTATCTGAAATTTTCTTGTTTTTAAATAAGTGGGAGATCTTCTGAACTGTGCCTATGAAATACAAATTTAGAACTGTGTGTGTGTGTATGTATGTATGTACTGGGAAAGCAGGGGATGTTCAGCATAACTATTATGTTCCCCTTCTTCCTGCACCTCAGTTTAACTCCTTGCTGAAACATAAACTGGAGTTCTGTCTTCTAGGAATTTTTGCAAAAACATTATCTAGAGTTAAACCTCAGGTTTGTTATGTGTAAAATAGTGATATATGGATGTCATTAATGCCAGTCAACTTCAAAGATATACTTTAAGTAAAACATATTTAATGCACAAAACACATTGTAAATAGTATGTGGAACACTCTGAATAAGTTTTAAACAAAAGCCATTAAACAGTAAATCTACTGGTGTTCCTTATTCAGACTTGTCCTGTTTTTCTTTCTGTTACAAATATTCAAATAAGGCTTCAGCATAACATTTTCTATACTTCAGCATACACATCAAAACGCATTCCTCTCTGATTTTCTGAGTTGATTTGTCTTAATGATGTGTCCACAGTATGTAGTATGTGTCATTTCTGAACCTCTAAAGAGTCCAAGTGACAGCATCTCTGTCCTTTCAAACATTTCAGAACCCAGTCAGCAAACAAATAGTCTAGGGACAATCTCCACTGTTAGCAGCATTTTAGCCCTTAGGTGAATAGGTCCTCAGTTGCTGGTGGAAACAGCCTGGAGTCAGCAAGAAATTGCCTCCAAGGTGCACTGTGCAATTAGGAGCGCTAGCTTCCTATGAAGCCCCAAGCATTAGTCTGTTTTGGGGAAACTAGTCTGTTCCAATAAGAAAGTACTGTTTGGGGTCCAAATCTTGATTTTTGTCAGATCATTATCAATCTGGTTAACCTACTAACTTCAGTGGCAATAGCGTGATTAAAATCCATTGGAATTGTTCCAGACTGAGGAATGTGTAACTGTTGATGGGAAGGTTGTGATCAGCTTATGCCCAGAACCTCATAAGACACTTATGAGACATAAGACACTGAGGCACTAAGACACTTATGAGACATAAGACATGAGACATAAGACACTAAGGCTGTACAGGAAGTTTTTGTCATGAGCAATGGACCTGGCAGGTCACACCCTAGCCACTCAGAGCTGAGCCAGTCAGGGAGCACAAGGGTTGGGGAAGATTTATAAACAGAGGAGTTTAAAGCAGCACTGTGGACTCAGCAGCTGATCAACGTAGAATCAAGATGTGTCTGCAGTGAGGGCTGATTCCCTCACTTTGTATGCAGGTGAATGCTAGTCCAGCTTTATTTACTAGGGAAGTCCTCCATTAGGATGTTTGGTCTAGTAAGATGTGTTTCATGGACCTAGAGTGAGAGCTAATGAAAACATTTGTAATCCCTTAGATGACATTTGTCAGGCACTTAGATTTAGCTACCAGCTAACTGCTTAAACCAGGATTCTGTGTCACTGAAAGAGAAACTGGGGCAGCACTTAGTGAGGTATGTATTTGTGAATTCTTGCCTAACTTAGCAGAGCTTCTGGGGAGAAAATGATGCCCTATAGTGTAAGGCCCTTATAGAGATCCAGGAAATGTATATTTTATGTGCTGATCCCATTGCCTGTATTACTTTGGATATGGGCTTTTGTTTCCATCAGCAACTGAGGACCAGTCATCTAATTTCCACTGAAGCCGTGGGACCGGCGGACCTCCCACAGAAATGCCGCCAAAGGCTGCCTGACTGTTGCCCTCACAGCGACCGGCAGGCCACCCCCCGCAGCTTGCCGCCCCAGGCACGCTCTTGCTGCTTTGGTGCCTGGAGCCGCCCCTGGCAGGTGGTCCCTTCTTCAGCGGCATCTTTTTTTTTTCCCCTTTGCCACTTAGAGCCAGCCCTGCTTAGTCATCTTCCTCCCTCCCTTGCCTCAGATGCAGGTGAAGCTTTAGAGAGACTAGGGAATTGGAACAGTGATGAAGATGGCCCAGAGAGTCACAAGTCAATCTGAGGACCTTCCAAGGGAACATCCAAGCCATATTTTGCTTTGAAGCAGAAGAAGATGCACCAACGACTCTCTGAAGTTAGTAAATAAAGTGCTGATCTTTAATCTGAGACAAATTAAATTCAGCTTGAGTTCCCTTAAATTAAATGACTTTGGCAGCCTTAGCAAAGAGTGCACAAAGGCAAATAAATAGTGGTTTTTCCACAAAGCAGCTGCAATCCCTACAATGTAGGAGGACAATGACTGAAAACCTCATCCCTAAAAGAGGTAATTCTTGGTCAAAAATTGAGGCAAAAGTAGCCAATATAAAGATTTTACTTTGTCTTCATCTGCACACTATTCTATGAAGCAAGTAACAAACTACACTACCAATCACCTCTGGCCTCTTTGCTCATGCAATATCTAATATTTTCCTTTATACTGTAAAGAAAGATTTTATGAAAATCCCAAATAAAAAAGTTCACTCCCAAAAGAAAGCAGAACACCAGAAATAATAAGAGTGGGAAAATCCATTAATGCCTGAGTTGAGAGGAGACATTGAAACTTCCAAATACCTGACCAAAAACCCCCAACAAGGAGCACCAAACATTGGCGATGGAGCTATATGTTTTCAGACTTAGGTACATGCTGTACAACACAGGCCACACTTGCAAAGAATGAAAGGATTCAACACAAAAATGGTTTGCTGTACATTTATGTGAAAGGTGTTTTGGTTAAGTTTATTAATTTGAGCATCAACACCTCACTCATTCCTACTAATCAGTCAGAATTGAAGACCATAACAGGGCACCATGGATGAGGGGTTTATGTTTATCTATGGACATATTCATGCTATATAGTGGCTAGCACAGTAATAATCTAATCACTTTCCACGCACTGTATATATTTTACAAAGAAAGCCTTCCAAGATTCCCAATACCTCCATCACCCAGAGATCCTCCTGAGACACTGGGACCAGTGAACTTCCTTCCCCTTGCCCACAGTGTAAATAACAGCAGTAGCTGCAGTTTTTTTTCCTAGAGTGTGCATTATGGAAGTCTTCTTGGGTTTCTTTCCCAGAACAGGTATGCCCTGTTACAGAAAATATATATATAGAAAACTATAAAGGAGTGGTAGGTATATGGAGATAGTAAATGGCAGTCTGTGCACAAACTATCACACACTATGCAACATTAAGTCAGTAGGACCAATAGAATTACTGTTGCACACCAGAAGCCATTTGCAGATTATACAGGTCTTAACACAGCTGAGGAAATAGGGCCTTCTCCCACTCCTTACCAGACCCAGAAGACACCCTTCTGAGCAGGAGTGGCTCTACAGTTTTTGCCGGCCCAAGCAGCGTGGCAAATTGCCGCCGGACAGCGGGGGCAGTGCGTGTGCCCTTAGGGCGGCAGGCGCGTTTCCGCAGCAGCAGCAATTCGGCGGCAGCCTCTATTTTTAGCTGAAGCCGCCGGGACAGCTAAGCAGAGAAGCTGCCACCGACTTGCTGCCCTGCGGAAACGCGCCTGCCGCCCTAAGAGTACACGGACTGTCCCCACCGCCCGCGGCGGCAATTCGGCGCGCTGCTTGGGGGCAAAAACACAGGGACTGCCGCCCCTTGCAGAATGCCGCCCCAAGCACCAGCTTGGGATGCTGGTGGCTGGAGCCGGTCCTACTTCTGAGGCACCAAGCCTTGTGCCCTCTCTTCCTACCCTCCAACATGGGGACCTGGAGCTGAGCCAGGAAGCGTTTTCAAAAGCCTCTAATTGACCATCTTTTCACTGACCTCTGAAACTTGGATTCTGGGATTTCTTCTCATTTCCTGCTCCCATCGTCCTCACCTACTCCTACCATCACAAACCTTCAGCTGTTCATTCTCAGTCTCCCTGTCCATTATCCTCCTCATTGTCTTTCTCCCATCTCTAGCAGTTCTTTCCTTTCCCCCACTTCCACTCAGTGCCATCACCAAAAAACCCTGAAGTTTAACAAATAAAATATAGAGAAAGATCCACAGAACTAACATGCCACATAGATACAAGCAAAGCAGTCAGGGTGATGGCAACTAACCCCCCTCCCCCACACACACACACCACTATCACCCTTTCTACACTGTAAAATTCTTTGGGACAGAAAATACCTACCTACAGTATAGCACTGACCATAGCACAATCAGGTCCAAACTGTAACTGGGGCTTTGGAATGATACTGCAATAATAAATAAATGCTTAGAGTCACCAAAGGGTAACTCAGCTTTTTGTACTTTACCTAGTGGTTTAATGTTTTCAAAGCACTATAGGAAGATTGAGTCCTCACTACTCACCTTGTAAGGTAGGCAAGTCAAAGTTTGTTTGTTTTGGGGGGTTTTGATGAAGGGAAAGACAGATAAGTGCAAAAGTTTCAAACATGGCTATTGTTTTGAGTTACTCAAGTGATGCTGGTCCTAGGGTAAAGAGGTGCAGAAAAGAGAGAGGGACATGAACGTCTGACACTGCACAAAGCTCTTTGCTTGACAACAGTTTAATAAAGTCAACTCAGCCATATTCCCAGGTATTGCAGCTACATAGTCAGCTGTCCAAATTTAGAGTCTTTGCTGCCTAGAGTCCAGTTATCATAAATCAACTAATAAGACAGTTATTAACAATTTGAACCACATAGTTTAACAAACAAACTATGTTGTAATTGTTTGTTAAATACTTATTTAGAGCATCTAATTCAAAGTGCTACCTGGTATCAAAAATTCATTCCAAAACTGATTAGTTTTTGGAGCATTCATTTATATTGTCACAGTGGCGAAGAATTTCCTGTCTAACTTGCTTTGCACTTGTAGGTCTCATAGAATTATATTGAAGTATTAACGAAACCTGAAAAGCACCATCATTATAGGTCTGCTGTCATGTCTTCATGGTATATTGTATAGCCCTCTTTACAAAGTGGAGTTTAGAAAAACAGTCAACTTTTATTTTAAAAGGAGAATATCTACCATTGAGTTATTTTGTCAATATTAACTTTTCCATTCTGCCTTTGCAGCGCTCATTATTTGCTCTAGCAAACCTCAGCACACTTGAGTCCTATCCACAATGGATCAGAGTTCTGGAGTATCAATCTGTAATAGAAAAATAAGCCATTTTTCACACACGTCAGTCATCTCAGCTCAGGGATCTGCTGACCTCTCTCAGATTTGAAAATGCTATTTTGTTATGGTTTTCCTGTCTTTTGCAAAGCAATTTTACTTGAATGATATTACTTTACTACTTTTTATAACTGTTCATGAGAAGTTTATAAGAACTTCTAGGAGACAACATACTTTATTATAACAACATGAAATAAGAAATTACATTAGAGGTTTTTCTTCCCATATAAAGAATCATTTTTATGCCTCCATATTTACTCAATTATATCCTAGTTAACAAACTATCATCTTTATAAAGATTTCATTTCTCAATATTTAATTGCTGTGCTGTTCATAACCAGACATCAAGCTATAAAATTTCCAAGAGGATATCTAGGCATATTTTGTGCCTCCCTTGATTTGCATTTCTCAACCACTGCTCCCAGCAGAATGACCTGAAAGCAGCATTAAAAATATACAAAGAAGGAAAGCCTGGAGTCAGTGTGTTGCTCCAACATAACCCAAACTATAGATTTATCCATAGCAAGTTTTTAAGACAGGGTCTAGCTATGATGAATTGAAAAATCCCAAGAGGCACTTAGAAAGGGATATTTCTTAAAGGTACAGTTTCAGCTAATAAGGTATTGAATTAAACAATATTATCATTGTAGATATGGCGGAGAAAGTGCAGGAGGAACTGAGTCAGGAAAATGAAGGAAGTCAGACCTTAATTATCTGATTTATGGTTAGCCAAAACACGAGTTTCTTGGAGTTTGACTGAAGCTTTGCAGAACTTGCTTTAAGCTTCTGTTTTTGAAGATCTTGGCCAAGGTAATCATCCCAGATGGGATGGGAGAGAAATGTTAGAACACCTTTGTATTTGTCTCTTACTAGTCTTACCTGGTCACCAGCCTTCAAAGAAGCAATTCTTCTGTCCTCTTGTAATAGCTTTTCTGGTTCCATAGGTAGGCTGCCATCTTCTTAATAGAGCCACCATTATTGGTTTAAATAAACTAGCTGTAGTTGTCAGTCTAATTTTCTGATGTCTACCCATTATCATGTGGGTGGATGATTCCAAGTTGGCTTCTTTGGTTATTTGTGTATGCATGTATAGACATAAGGATGCCAGTTATCCTTCATTTTCTTGAGTATATTTTTGTCAGTTTATGGCCTATAATTAAGGCTAAGATTTGTCATGGTTATTTTTTAGCAAGAATCACAGACAGGTCATGGGCAACAAAATAAATCATGAAAGCCATGAACTGTCTGACTTTTGCTGCTGCGGCTCCATAGTTTCCCCACCACCACCACCGTGGTGGCTGGAAGCTGTGGGTAAATGGGACCTAGATGTGGTATCTGCCAAAACCAAAATCTTCATTGACACCTGGATTAGAATCAAGTATTTCTTTTGTAATCTCACATACAATGTTTGTATTCTGGGAGATTCAAGGTTTGGGGAGTTTCTATCCCAATTGGTTTTATAACAGATATATTAGTGAAACTTTTATACCATAGGATTCTTGCAAACTATTTTGGGTCTCTCCCTCTCTGTGGGTCATTTATCTAGAGGCAAACAATTAGAAACATGGCGTAATAAAACAGCATTACATCCACTTTCAGATATCAGGAGTCAATACAGTCAGTATGGATACTTAAAGCTGCAAAATAGTGGTGTTTTTTGCTTCCTTTTTTGTTTCTATTCCATTTGGATCATTCAGACAGACATCCAAACTTATTAGAAGTACCCTATCTTAATTGGTTCCATTTTTGCAATATTTGGGATCAACATGGAATGAATGCTCTGAGCTACCAAAAATAGCAAGTCAAAGAATAGACATAATTTTGGCAGAATTCTTGAAAAGGAGAGAACAGTCTGCGGAGGATCTGCCAAAAAGACAAGACCAAGGTAAATGGACAAATTTTAAATCCTGAATTGTATGAGCATACTAAAGTGATTTTGCTTTGTGGGGTTTTTTGAGGTTTTTTTAAACTAAATTATGGAGACAGATGACATAACAGGAACAGCTGGCCAGTTTTCACTTGTACACATCTTTTGCAAAAGAAATCTTCATTTCCATTGCATCAGTTAACAGTCTGCCATATCAAACACCGATGTTCACTTTCCTTTCTAGCACTTTCAGCTTTTTCCATTTCTTTTTATAGAATATTATTCATGATCTGTGGTTTCCTCTGAAGCTGATCCTCATCAAACATGACCTTTCTGATGGTTCATGTTGCTCTGCTATAAATGAAATGGAAGTAACTTGGTCTGAGATTAGCACTGGTGTCAATCAGAAATCTATCCTACCACATCTGCTCTGTCAAGCCACAGATTGGACACAAAGGAGTACAGCAGATGGCAAAAACTTTGAAATCAACTAACTTTTAAAGATGTTTTATTTTGGACATAGAAATGAGATGCTTTCTAGTGGATACTTCTCAAAAGCAGAAACAACAAAAGGGCGGTACCCACATCTGATAGACTCTGGATGACTGTCACTATCAATAACTGGAAAATCTGAAAGAAGGATGTGAGAAGAGAGTTGGTAAAGTTCATAAGAGAAGTTCAAGTTTAATATGTGCAGCAATTAACAATGAAAATTAAAACTTCTTAAAAAATCATTTGATGGGCATTTATAGAAAAACTTGGTACCCAAAATAAAAGTTCACTAAAATAGTTCTGCAATATTTTCCTATTACCAGCTAATCAAGAAGTGTGATTTTTTTTAGAATATTTTAGTAGAAAGCATGATAAGTGAAATTGAAATACATTGCACAGAAGTTTAAAAGACATGTCACTAGGAAGGGTTAACCATGCTATGAAGCTGTAGAACAGGTTTGCAGTTCAGTAGGAATTCAAGGACAAAAAAGTGAGGTGATGTAAAAAAAGGAGAGGAAGAATAGTTTTGTGGATAAGGCCAGGGGGTGCTGGAACAATTTGTATAGTGGAGGTGCTGAGAGCCATTGAACCAAACTGTAAACCCTATATATGATGGAAATAACTCCAGGTACCCCTACTTCTAGCACCTCTGGTTAAGGCACTGGCTTGGGTCTCAGACCTCAGCTCTGCCAGACTGCTTATGCAGTCATCCTGCAAACACTTAAACATGCTTATTTTCACTACCACAAGTAATCCCATTGATTTATTCATGGTGATAAAGTTAACCAAAGTGCATAAAAGTGTTTGCAGGATTGGGGCCAGAACCTCTCCCCCTCAGTTTTCTATTTGTGAGCCCTATAAATACCTAGAATAGATAAATAGGTTTTATTCTGTGATGGCAAAGCACTAACAGACAAAGGGGAAGAATGCCTAACTGTAGACTTGGAAGCTTAGGTCACAGTGCCACCATGCTCATCATTCCACACTCAAATATGTAGCACTGTCAGTTATCATGGGAGAATTAGAAGTAAATGAGGACCTGATTCTTCAACCTGTATTCACACTGGACAGCACTAATATGGGCAGTCCCGCTGATATTAAATAATTCACTCATGTCAAGTCTGGAGATCGAATTTCAACCACAGAGAAGGACACGGGCTCAAAGGCTAGCAAGTTGCTTGAGATCAAAAGTAGGCAACATGGTGAAAAGATAACAAAAGTCAAAAGTTTTCTGAAAAGAAAATGATACCAGTTGGACAAGATTTAGCAATCTAACAAATGGATGCTGACCTATAATAAAAGGGATCTATTGATTAATGCATTGGTGGGAAATTGTAGGAGTGCTTTACTACACCTCATGCAGAAGAAAACTATAAAAACCACTTGGATTTAGTTTTGAAATGCACAGAGGCTATGACTGGAAACAGAGGGCTAAATTCACATCTGGCACAAGTAAACAATTCCCATTGATTTCAGAGGATGTTTCACCCAATTATTCTGGAGATGAATTTTTAATTTAAAGAGCTTGAGGGTAATTACTGTGGCTGCATCACATACAATTTGTTGAAGCTAGTATATGATGTTTGAGCCAGAAAAAGCAAGTGAGAGTTTAAGTGATTTTAGGGGTCAAAACAGCTAAGAACCTCCCTGCTCCACTGCAGAGGGAGTCCACAGAAACGGAGCGCTTCCTCTGGGACAGGTGAACCATATGCAAGGCCACTTCCCAGGAGGATTGCAGTCATCTGTAGTATGTAAGGACTTGAAAGGTCTTGGAAAAAATTTTGAAGGAGAAAGTAGTTAAGGACATTGAGGTTAATGGTAATTGGGACAAATTACAACATGGTTTTACAAAAGGTAGATCGTGCCAAACCAACCTGATCTCCTTCTTTGAGAAGGTGACAGATTATTAGACAAAGAAATCAGTAGATCTAATTTACTCGATTTTAGTAAGGCATTTGACACGGTTCCACATGGGGAATTATTAGTTAAATTGGAAAAGATGGGCTCAATATGAAAATTGAAAGGTGGATAAGGAACTGGTTAAAGGGGAGACTACAACAGGTCGTCTGAAGGGTGAACTGTCAGGCTGAAGGGGGGTTACTAGTGGAGTTCCTCAAGGATCAGTTTTGGATCATTTTATTTAACTTTTTATTACTGACCTTGGCACAAAAACGGAATGTGCTAATAAAGTTTGCGGATGACACAAGCTGGGAGTATTGCTAACACAGAGAAGGACCGGATATCATACAGGAAGATCTGGATGACCTGTAAACTGGAGTAATAGTAATAGGATGAAATTTAATAGTGAAAAGTGCAAGGTCACGCATTTAGGGATTAATAATAAGAATTTTAGTTATAAATTGGGGACACATCAGTTGGAAGCAACAGAGGAGAGAAGGAACTTGGAGTATTGGTTGATCACAGATGACTATGAGCCGCCAATGTTGATATGGCCGTTAAAAAGCTAATGTGGTTTTCGGATGCATCAGGCGAGGTATTTCCAGCAAGATAAGGAGGTGTTAGTTACCGTTATAATAAGCACTGGTGAGACCTCATTTGGAATACTGTGTGCAGTTCTGGTCTCCCATGTTTAAGAAGATGAATTCAAACTGGAACAGGTTCAGAGACGGGCTACTAGGATGATCAAGGAATTGAAAAACCTGCCTTACTGAAAGAAGACTCAAAGAGCTTGGCTTGTTTAGCCTAACCAAAAGAACGTTGAGGGGGATATTGTTTGCTCTTTATATAATATATCAGAGGGATTAATATTAAGGGAGGGAGAGGAATTATTTAAGCTTAGTACCAATGTAGACACAGAACAAATGGGTATAACTGGACACTAGGAGTTTAGACTTAAATTAGAATGAAGGTTTCTAACCATTAGAGGAGTGAAGTTCTGGAACAGCCTTCCAAGGGAGTAGTGGGGGCAAAAGACATATCTGGCTTAAGATTAAGCTTATAAATTTATGGAAGATGGATGATGGGATAGCTTAATTTTGGCATTGATCTTTGATTATCAGCAGGTAAGTATGCCAGGGGTCTGTGATGGGATATTAGATGGGATGGGATCTGAATACAGCGGAGAATTCTTTCCTGAGTGCTGGGCGTGAGTCTTGCCCACTGCTCAGAGTTTAGCTGATCGCCATATTTGAGGTCGGAAGGAATTTTCCTTCAGGGCAGATTGGCAGAGGCCTGGAGGTTTTTCGCCTTCCTCTGCAGCTGTGGCTGGTTCACTTCGTGGTGGTTCTCGCAGCTTGAGGTCTTCAAACCACAATTTGAAGACTTCAATAACTCAGACATAGGTTAGGAGTTTGTTATAGAAGTAGATGGGTAGGATTCTGTGGCCTGCTTTGTGCAGGAGGTCAGACTAGATGATCATATAGGTCCCTTCTGACCTTAAAGTCTATGAGTCTGTGAGTCTATGTCACGTCACATTATGAAGCACATGGTGTGAGTAGCTCCAGTGACAGCATAGAGGAGGGCAGAGGGCATCAGTCAGGGCAGGATCAGAGGATCTGCTGCAGCAAAGTGGAGCAGGGGCAATATGGATGGCTGACTCAGTGAGCTCCTCATCACAGGAAGAGGATTCCTTCCCCCATATCTTCTGAATATCTGGCCTACTATCTCCTCATGCCTGATGTTAGGCTCAGAATTTTCCCTGCAACCCAGGGCATTTTGTTCACAATTTGGGAAAGATGCATAAGCATAAGAAATCACAAGAGGATTCCAGGCCAGGTTTCCATAACCTGGATCTAATAAGTTTATATTAGTTCTAGAGGAATCAGAGCATTTTACAAGATAAGAAAAATATACTGGTTACTCCCCCACCCCAATTTCAGTAACACCATTAATCTGAATGGTACCCAAATGCCTGGAGGATCCTGTGCCTGAGCAAGAACAGGCTGAAGCTGCCTGTTTCAGACCAATAGCACCTGTAATATCCTAGTGCATTGCTAAATGCCATTATAACCAAACAGATATTTTAATTCAATATTGAAAACTCCTGGTCTGTGGGAGGGCTATACTCAAAAGGAAGCAGCTTAGCATCTCACAAAATATTGGAGTGCTTGATAAAAGGGGGTAAATAAGTGGATCTGTTTAAGTTAGGGGTTGAGAGACTGTGGCTGTAGAGTTGCATCTACAATAGCCTTTTTTGAGAAGTCTATCATTACAGCACAATCGTCACTGTAGCACCATCAGCAATAGAAACAGTTGTGCAGTGTTGGCAAGATATTTTAAAATGCAATATGCAAAATACATCATTCCTTGCATGAAGGATAGAGTGATTACTGAGTAGGGCTAGATACTCCCCTGGTGTAAATCAACATATCACGATTGTAAGTCAGCATGGTGAAAACACCAACTGAAGAACTGGCCTATGATTAGTTCAATAATTGTATAGATCACAATTTATTGATATCTATCCATTCTTTAACAAATACAAAGAAAGAAAACATGGAATAATTTTAATTTCCTGTGAATATTCAATATTGGCTCTCTGATGGTTAGTTGCAATAGGACAGGGAAGCTATTCCCTTACTAGTTAAGCATGCAAACATTTCTGATATTACTACCTCTTGCCTATATGGATGTAAAGTTTTATTTTCATCAAAACTTGTACACAATTTTGGAATTTGCATTTGCTATAAATATTGTAACAAGAGTATATCTCAAAATATAAATGTCACCAGAAAAATTAGTACCCCAGGGCTATTAATTTTAGTGGCTTTCCCGCATTCAGTGACCATGAGTTAAGAAGTTGGCTAAGTGTGATGAATTAAAAACAAAGATATTGTGAATGAACCCAACACATTGTACTTTGCTAGCACAAGAACAGTTTCAAATATCATACAGTATTACATTAAAAAAACTATGCTAATATGTTATTTCCAAAGTAAGCTCTCAAAAACTGAGAAATGCAATAATTAAGTAAAAGCAGCAAAGAGTCCTGTGGCACCTTATAGACTAACAGACGTATTGGAGCATGAGCTTTCATGGGTGAATACCCACTTCGTCAGATGCATGTCATGTATTCACCCATGAAAACTCATGCTCCAATACGTCTGTTAGTCTATAAGGTGCTACAGGACTCTTTGCTGCTTTTACAGTTCCAGACTAACACGGCTACCCCTCTGATATGCAATAATTAAGGTTACTCCACTGTAACTTTAATTCAACCCTGTTGTGCATATGCATTAAGATACAATTTTAGTTACATGATCACATGCTATTTTTCCCCAGGACCCTGCGTCATTCAGTGAAAAGTAGGGATGGTGCCCAGGAAAAAAGGCAGCAGTTCAAGATTAATACTGCATCATTTTGTGATATATTCCTTCTTTACAGTTTACCATCCAAAGCCTGTAATAATACAGAACTATGCATTTCCCCATGGTCCTTCTATGGGAGCAGAATTTGAGTGCCTCATAAACATTAATACATTTTATCTTCACTGTGAGATGATTTTATTATCCCTTTTACAGATAGGAAAACTGACAAAGAGGCTTGCCTGAAGCCGCATAGTGCATCAACTGCAAAGCCAGGATCAGAACTCAGGATGACAGTTGGGATCGGGAAACAGTTCGCTGTCCAAGAGGAATTTGAGATTTCAAAAATTTTCAGTCTCTAATCAGGTCGAGAAGTCAAAAAACTGGAAGATTTTCATAAAATGAAGAAAGTTTGACTCAGGTCACACAAAATGTTTTGTTTTCAAACTTCCCCTCCCCCACTCTAAATTGATATATATTTCAGAACAAAGTCATTTCAACCCAATAAGAGAATGTTTTCAGTTACAAAATATTAAAAGTGGACACTGACAATTTTGAAACTTTTCAGCAAATATTCACCCTTTCCTGCAAGTGTTTTGGTTTTGACAAATCAGCATTTTCTGTCCAAAAAAGTTCATTCAAAGATTCCCAACCAGCTCTCCTTCTCCCCAGGATATCCTAACCCTGTGCTCAGTCTTCCAGGCCACACTGCCTTGCTTACAGAGGTGCTGAGCATGTACAGTTTCCATTGACATAAGTTATAGTGAGTGCTATATGTAACCCAGGTGTGAAGTTGGGGATGTAGAAAATAACGGACTCAAATTAATGGGCACCTGTGAAAAGTTTTGATTTAATAAATGATTTGCATGGCACCACACAGCATGACATTCTATGGGCTATACGCAGGGCTTAAATTCTCATCAACTATCTTCCGGAGCCCTGTGCCCACTCTGCAGGCAGGGGGTTTCCATGGGTATGAAAATATTTACTAGAGCTCTGCTTCGGACAGCTCTGGCCGAATGCAAGTCCTGATTATAAGCAAGTTCTCATGTGGGACAGACCACAAGACTTTTTCTATAGTCCCTTACCTTGTACTCTACACGCCTTCCGACACCTTGAGCAAATGAGGCAGAGATTCTACAGAGAGCTTAATTCACTACACAGGGATTCATTGTCTAAGCACCATCCATCCCACATATTGAATGAGACATGGGTCCTATGGGAAAAGTGTATGATCAGATAATTAAAGACTATCATAATGTATATACACAAGGAGGCAAATTTTAAGTAATGCAGACATCTGCAGGGGCAGGTGAAAGCTTGGGTGAGAAGCCAGCAGAAACACAGAAGGAGCAAAGAAGCCCCATGCACAGCTAGAGAAGCCTGGTAGCATTACCCCGAGAGAAATGCTAAGAACACGTCTGGTAAAGTGCTAGCTGAAAAAGACTTGGAGCTGTGAGCAAACAAATGATCTATTGTTTCATTTCTATGATGTTCAAGGAAACAGGACTTCTGTTTATTTACAAAGAATATACAGACTGCATCAAAGAAATATCAGACTCCAAAATCAATTTCTCCCAATGAAAACAATGTGCCAGACTCTAAAAATTGACTAACTGCTCTGGACAAAAAGTAGTAACATTTTTTGGTTTGCAAAACTAGTTTGATCTTAAGTCTGTTTCATTTTTAAATGTGTGTCCTTGTCAAGAGTGTTATCTCTATTACATTGGGGGGAGGAAGGATAGCTCTAGTGGTTTGAGCATTAGCCTGCTAAACCCAGGGTTGTGAGTTCAGCCCTTACAGAGGCCATTTAGGGATCTGCAGCAAAAATTTATCTGGGGATTGGTCCTGCTTTTAGTAGGGGGTTGGACTAGATGACCTCCTGAGGTCCCTTCAAACCCTGATATTCTATGATTAGCACCCAAAGCAGCTGAGATCAGGGTCCAATTGTGTTAGATGTTGAACATATACCAAGTAAGACAGTTCCTGCTTCAAAGAGCTGACAAGGTAAGAAAGTCAAAACAAAGGAATCATGACCCTCATTTTATAGATGGTCAGCTGAGCCACAGAGATTATGGTCACAAAGTTCAGTTTCTGGCTGTGCAAAAAACTCACTCAGATCTTAGCCTTGTGTTTTAAGTATTGGGTTGGAACTGTTCTCTCTCTAATACATAGCATGAAATGTCCCGTTATTTTTTTAAAAAGCCAACCAAAGCTGGAGAGAAGAAGATCATGCCCCTAAAGCTAGACTACCACAAATAAAGGACCCTGGGGACAGGATGAGAGAATAAGCCACACATGTCAGATCACTCAATGCACTACTGGAAAATGATCAGGTACCTCATGATATAAGAACCTGACTCTATATACAAGTGAAGTGGTTGCCTTTAAAATCTTTACAGTTTTGCCATAACATGACTTAATTACTTATAAAATATCAGCCTCTGCATTTTTTTTTAAACTGTGCTCCATTTTCTTCTCTGTACTCATGTTTACCCCATTTTTAAGATAGGTATTGCATATAGCTTCTGGGTCCAGGAAAGTGGCTTTTTGTAACTGATGCCCTATCTCTGCCCCTTTTCCATTTGAATAGGTCTTGTGGCCCAATTACAGGAACCCAAACGAAGTGAAACTTCCACAGAAGCTGTAATTCAATTATTTCTCTTTAATAAATACTGATAAGCTTGTATGTATAATCTCAAAAAATGTGTTTTGCAATTCAGGGTTCAAAGCACATTTTCATTAAACTGTAAATCTTTCCCTTTGTGGTGATCTTGTCTTGCTCATATAAAAGGTACTGTGCATCAAAAACAAAATGAATGCTCCTCAGTGATGAACAGGAAAAACAAGGAAATAATGACAGCTGGAAAGCTACTCTATGAAGCCCTAACCAATCTTAGCATCTTAACGTATATTTAAAAGCTTAAGCAGTTTAACAAGTTTAAATGTTTGCTTTTAAATTAGTTTTGTAGTCAGCTTTCAATCTCGAGTCCAATTTTCTGAATTTTCCCTCATCCCAAATATGTTATTTTCTTGTATTCTCTCAGCTTATGATCATGAATCATCATCTGCGATCCAAATTCTGCTTAGCCCTTTGAAGTCAATAAATCATTCACTCAAAGTCTGCTCACCTTATTCATGTAACCTCCTTTGCATGCCAAAACTATTGCATAACAAAGCTAGAAATTGAAGTTGTACATGTTCCTGCCCCTTAACTGTAAAGGCTTTGTTTTAGCTTTCCCAAGTACACTTCTAGACTTTTGAGCTTTTAGTTCAAAACAGTTTTTGCAAAGTTAGCACTATTAAAAAGTCCATTTTCCTATAGTAGAAAAGGAACGTTAGCAGTCATTCGCTAAGTAAGATTCCTATCTCCCACATAGTTGATAAACAGGAATGTTACACTGAGTAGAAATGTCAAACAGTTTTCTAATTGCAGCTGTTGCTGATTATGGGGATTTAAAAATAAAGAAAAGAAAAAGGAAAAAGAAAAAAGCTAAATGCCATATAGACAACTGTATCAACCAGAGCTCTGTGAATAATTCAGCTTGAACCTCAACACAACTCAAAATGATGGTGGATTGGAGTCTTGGAGTCCATAAATGATGAATTCAGGTTTAGGAATGTGCACAAAACTGGGATGATTTAGTTAACATAACTCTAGCCTTCCCTGCAAGTGATCCAGACTCTAGACATCTCCATTCTTCAAGAACCTGCAACTTTCCTTTCCCACACCTTACCGTTTTGGGGGTAAGATGGTGGGGGAAATCTATTCAACAGCACAATCCAAAAGCACAACTAAAGAATGTTTTCTTCTTACCTATCTCCTGCCTCTCTTTTTCTTTCCCATATTCCTCATAGCCATTCAGAAGATTGCTGGCTGTAGGTCCAGTGGTAACACAATAGGTATACATTTACAGTTTTAAGGAAGTGTGTGGAGGGGGAAGGTTCCACATAGTATTCTGAATCATGTGGAGAGCTACCTGGGGATGAAGGAAACTCATACATACATTTTCCCCTTCTCAGGTTTGGGAAGTTTTGTGTTTTGCTAAGTCGAGTCTTGTTATGATAAACTGGGTTTATTTTTTATGCAGCTAAGGAATCTGACTAAGACATTGCTTTGACAGTTGTCTCTCATAATTACAGTTCTGTGAGGAGAACATTTAACAGACTGAAAGCAAAGCAAAAATATTCTTGGAAATATTGTCCATTGTATATTTTTCAGCCTGGAAATCTATTTCCATCTTTTCACCCTATACTATTCCAAGCTTAATATGCAGAGTTTGATAAAGATTACATCCCTCAAATTTTGGAACTCACATGCCAAATTTCCAGATGATCCTTTTACTTATGCTTTTTCCATGGAAAATATTTAAATATAACAGGAAACTAGAATACATGTTTAAGATTATCTTTATTTTACTTGTGTGGAGAAGTGGTTATGTAGTAAGAACTACATCTGATCTCTTAAAGAAAATGAATAAAGTCATTAGACGCTGGGTTACATTGGTTTTCTAATGACATAGCTAAGAGAAGATGAATGAAGTATTTAATCAACATCAGCCTGTACTAGCTTTGCTACATGGAATGCAAAGGAATCATTTTCAGGTAAGGAAATGAAAGTGTGTTCCAGTGGCCATTATCTAAACCAGATGCACAGAACTGCCCCTGAATCCTCTACCTTGTACATAAAGCTTTATCTATAATTGAATCCTTAGGGGATGAATTATAATTCTCTGATAAAATAAATCCTACAATATTTTCAAATAAATTTGGTGGATTTAAATATTAAAACTAATTGGTCTCAATGGGAAATTAAAATATATTTTGAAACATTTTTCACATTGGTGTGGTTAGCTTTTGTTCACCTCCAACATACTGAAAGAGGACACCTTTTAAGCAGAAGTAAAGACTCGCACTGTGGCATTCTCTGTTAAATATAAACTATTTATTCATTTAAATTCATCTGATAATTTACAGATAGCGCTTCTGATTGTCATGAATGTTCAATCTATTCTGTGCTGCTCTGCTACTGTAATTGTTGTGTGATGTTTGAATAAAGTGCCTGCTGAGGATTCAGTAGCTGCAGATGCAATCCTTTAGTTACATAACCCCATTGTATAGGAGACATGCTGGTCCTTGACTGCCACTACAGCAGAGAAGTCGAAGCCAAAGCAGATGCAATAAAAAGTGGATGTGGTTATTTCTATAAGATGCTCTGCTATCTCTACTATATGAAAAGGTACAAAATGGACATAACTTGAAGAGCCATCAGTGGGCTGGTAAGTCATGGCACAAAGGTCCTCTACACCTGCTAAACCAGTGACCCCTTTCACATAAGCCTCTGAGTGCGACCCCCCTTAAATATCTTAAAAAGTGTTTTTAATTTATAACACAATTATAAATGTTGGAGGCAAAGCGGGATTTGGGATGGAGGTTGACAGCTCGCAACCCCCCATGTAATAACCTTGCGACCCCGAGGGGTCCTGACCCCCAGTTGGAGAACCTCTGTGCTAAACAGTAAGCAAAACAAAAACAAGAAAATCAAAAACAAACAAAAAAAACCCCACTGTTCAAATGGTGCTAGCCTACAGGTACCTGGAGCTGGCAGTGTGGTCAATGGTTACTATTCATATCCATAAATATCCTGTGACAGCACAAGCCTAGAGCCATGTTAATAGGCCTGGGGGTGAGGTAGTCAATAACAACTCACATATATACAGCAATAACTGAAATGTAGGAATTGTGTGTCCAACTGAAAGGAGGTGGGGGTGGGAAAGACAATTCACCACCACCCCACAAGGCTATATAAAATGTAATTGATCTGCTGGAGATATCTTATGTGCAGCTATGAGTCAGCTTATACTTCTGAAAACTCCTATATCAGAACACAATCCTGTAAGCACCATGGTTATACCTTCAAAAGCTAGATAAGGAAATGGTTTTCTATGACTTGAGCTATCACTCCACAGCAGACCAAGGCAGGTACAGGAAAAAGTGCACTTCAGCCGCAGACATGATAGTAACATTTTTGTCACGGAACCTCACTGTCATGTACACGGCCTGAGAAGGCAGAAGTGGCTGCATCTTCTACCATTCACCCACCTCAATATCCAGCAATTGCCACTGCTTTAGTCATTTGCCTCTGTATATGTTAATATCCAATACCATGGCTGGTTGTTTTGAGGGCTCACAACACATATTTCAACCACATTCTCTATGCGAGTTGTTAACTACTGCTAGAAAATGCTCTCTCAGACATCTTTCAACACAATTTCTAGGCAAGAGTCAAATCCCCAATGTCTGCCTATCTGGATTCAGTACCACACTTGGGTTATCTGCCTTGCAAATGGATCTGCCATCAACAGAATCAGCTGTCCCAGCATGCACAGCATAGCCCAAGGGGACATTCCATGCTAGGGCTGCATACTACAAAATATGCATGGTAGAAATGAAAACAGTAGACTCTACAGCCATTTAACACAGCTTCCATACTTCTTCTGCCTCCCCCCATGAAAATTCATATGCTACACTTGTATCCATATACTCCCACACGCCTTTATTTTCTGGACAGCTGTATTGTGCTGGGAGAATTTCATCCATAGGTGTACCCAATTTTTCACATTGCTTGTTAAAATAAATAGCAAAAGTTTGAATGCATGAGTGAACAGAAGTAGTTACCAGTCAATGTTTACCAACCCCTGGCACCACAGTGAAACAAAGCCACAAACCTCAGAGAATATAGAATGGTCCTCATTCATAGGCTATTGAAATACATTGAGACTCTCCCACTGACTTCAGTGAGGTTTGGATCAGGCCCAGTTCAGAGTACTCACAAACATTCCACTGCAAAAATACAGCCACAGTACTAGACTGAAATATCTTTAGTCCAATGGGATATTGGCCCATGCATGGTGCTCCTAGACACTCCAGCAACACAACCACAAGGTTAGCAGACCACCTATTACAGCCAAGGAATAGAGAGCACAGGAGAAGTCTGGCAGAAGGACTATTCCATGAAAATTGCATAAATGAGAAAGAACAGAGGCATTTGCCAGAATAAAAAGCTTTCTTCCTGATGTGGCTATGAATGTTAAACATTACAGAGCTTCCCTCAATCATGAAGAAGCAACCAATTCTTCATAGTCAAAATGGTAAAGTCATTTATTTAACTGTAGATAACCAAATATTCAATAAAAATGAAAACATATGAAACAATTCCGATGTCATGTTATTTGTGGCAGCACATATACACACAACACACACGAGTGCTGTTAAGCCAGTCTTCTCTTTCAGTTATTATTGAAGTGTCCTCATTGTTGGGACAGAAATTGAACACTTTCACAATCCTACATTAGTGAAGCTGAATCACCATATTTTAGACATGCTAGTGCCCAGTGTCTTTTAGAAGCATAGTCAAACAAGTTTTAATCATTTTCATTATTACTTGTTCAATGCGTATACACATGATGCTGCATTGCTTGACTGAGAAGCATGAAAGTGACTAAGGTGTGCATTTAGCACATCTCCTAGTAACATGTACTTATACCAACTTTATGGCTAAGTTTAAAAAAAAAAAAAGAACAAACATCTGAAATCACTGCGTTACTTGGCTAAATAACTGCAAATGTTGTCTCTCTAGAATACCTTTTCAAACAATAAACATGATACATTGTCAATCAAGTAAAATATCTCACCAATGTAACTCACTAAAGCATGAAAAACGGCAACATATGGCGCTCTACTCAAAAGCAAAATATTTCTTTAAAAAGCAAATGCTCATGTTTGTTTTCTAATTCTAGGTAAGATGCTCTTGTATTTAAGGCACAGGACTGGGATTTTGCAGATCTGGGTTCAATTACAAGCTCAACCACAAAAACCTCACTTCCAAATCTCTAAAAGATAGGGATAATAATTCCTTCCCTCACCCTCTCTTTTTTGTTTAGATTGTAAGTAGGTTTCAATTTTATTTTCATACCACATTGGAAAGGATTAGGTTTTTTTGTTCCAGTGTTTTCACAAAAGGGGAATTGTGCCTGAATGTCCATTTTTGGATCAAAACTGGACAGAGAGGCCTGGTGGTTGGGCTACTGGCCAGGGATGGGGAGGAGAAACAGATTCCAGTTGCTGCTCTGGCTGATTCAGAGTAGAGTTTTTCCATTCCTGATCATGCAGAGCAAGGGTCTCCTACAGCCTAGGTCAGTCCCTTAACCACCAAGGTAGCACGTCTCACGTGCATTTTCATTTCACCAAAAGTGTTCTAACCAGCTCTAATGGTAAGTGTTTCCAGACTGCCACTGACTATATATTTTTAGGGTGCCTAGTACATTAGGGTACTGATTTCAGTTGGGGGCTCTAGGAACTACAGTAATAAAAAAAAGCAAGGGTTTGATATTATACATTAATACTACAACTAGCTACAAATTAACAGATTCTACAGATGATGCCCTTAAAACTGCTACAAAAAAGGCACTGACATAGAGAAAAGTCAAGGTGTGGAGAATGAGGGAGTTCTGTATAATTTTTTATTATAGTCATGTCAGATTATTTGTTTGGGATTATCCTGCCTGACTGCACAGAGTTTAAATCTAAGTGTGAGTTGGGAGTGGAGACAAACAGGAAACAAAACATGACAGCAAGGAGATAAAGTGCCTTATCGACCATCCCCATCGAAGCTATTACATGAAGAATGCCCATGCCTGGCTCCAGCCAGGCTAGCAAGGTTTATTCTTCAGGCCCAAGCCTAAAATCAAAGGGAGTTGTGACAGGGTGCTTTACTCAGCACTAGATGGCACTGCCTGCTGGCAATTCTGAGGATTAGTTGGTTAGGCCAATGCCCCTTCCAGCAATTACACCACATCAGTTTCTCCTCCAAGCCCCTCTCTAGCTCTCAGGAAACACAACTGTCCTCTTCATGACTCAGCCCTCTGGTTGTCACTATTGTGGTTTCCCCATCCAGGGGGGAGTGCCTCAAGGTTCCTGCTCTCCAACAGTCTGAGGCAGCCTTCTGCTACACTCCCTCACAGTGCCACTCCCACAGTAGCTAGCAAGGGATCCTGGGGCCACCCTCTACTCCAGGTTCAGGCTTAGAGACCCTCTACACAGCAGCCTGCACCTTGCTGCCTTTTTCTTAGTCATTTCCATGCCACCTGGCCTTCCCCACACCTCTGGGTTTGCCAGTAACCTTCACTCCCTCCCCTCTAGAATAACTTTAGGCAACTAATCTCTGCAGGCCTTCAAACACTCCAGGGAATGACTGCAGCCTTCTTTCTGCTGCCACTTCTGTTTCCATTTTTCTGGCTTTGATAGAAGCCCTGTCTGTCTCTCACAGGTGAGCTTCTTTCTAATTAGCTGTCTCAAGCCTAAAGCTCCTCTTTTTGCAGCCCAATTAGCTGATTGGGCCCACCTGGTCCAACTCAGCTCTTGCAGGGCCAGTGCAGGGTGCACACCCCATCACAGGAATATTAAATCATTGAAAGATCTCCAACCTCAGAATGGAAGGGAGTTTGTGTGAGCAGCAGCTGGAGTGGAGCATCTGATAGAGACACACTCAGAGGCTAGTGCAAGCGGCTGTTTGTAACTCTTAGCGGAGAAGTAGGGCAGTCTAGGCTTAATGGAATTTACCCCACTCTGGCAAGGATGTTAAGAACAAGGTACATGGGCCTTTGATGTTGTAACCAAATCTGATCTCTATGTACCTTTGGATGAATGAATAAACAATGTTTTGTTTTGAAGAATCTGTTCCTGAGTCACTTTAATCAGCTGCTGGTCACAGGTCCCTGGTGTAAGAGGGTTTACAGCTGACAGAGAAAACTGGGCTTGGTGTGTAAACACGGTTGGGAAATGAGGGAAATGCCAGTTACAGAGTGGTTGAAGTACACAACCCCACCCTTGACAGAGGTGAAGGCAGTCAGGCCTATCATCTGAGGGGCGCACCTGAGAGGGACAAAAAGGGGTCTAAACCTCATTCTGTAACCATTACACCAGATAAAAAAAATGTAGGACTTCTGTATTTGTCTCAAATTAAATGCTAATTTATATAATCAAACATTTTTTCCTGTTAAATTCTTCCTGCTCCCCAAGTGCTGAAATTTCACCTCTTGAGCAAGTATATTATCAAGTTACTGAACATAAATACACAAGTTTAAAGGAAATCTGGTCATGACATAAAGGCTGATGTTCTCTTAGACAAACTAGCAGGCTAAATACATCACCAAATCTATGTAGGTAATAAATGTCTCTATTAGCCTATTGCTTAGTATTGTCTGGAAGGCTTCATGTGCTGGAGAAAAATGAAGATTGGTTTCATGTATCCTTATTTTTCTTGCTGATACTATTACACATAAAGGAGATCTCACTCACGTTTCCAAAGGCAATAGGTACATTTTGCAGAAGGCATCCTGAGAGCTAGGGGAGTTGTGGTAACATCGCTGATCCATTGTCACTGCCTACTGGACATATGTCAGTGCTGCTGCCATATCCTTATAACAGACAGCTGGTGCATTGCTAAAATAATTCTCCATCGCTGAATGAAGAATAGATTGATTTAGACTAACCATTTTACAAGTTTATACAATGGTTCATTGAATATTATAGTTGTGAGGGCCAGTATTTTTCTCTTTAAAAAACATTTGAGTCATCACTCTGAATACCTCTTTTCCCTAACATACTGTAAATATAGTATACATTTCTTATTATACTTCAGAATATATCCACTCCATTCATCTACCAAAATGACAAAGCTCAAAATTACGATTATATTTTAAAAGCTGTACATGTTCTCATGTAAAAATTACTTTATAAAAACACTCTTCAAAGTTTATACTGAACTCATTCATAATATCCAGGAAACCTTGTCTGAAATCATACCCCCTGGTCTTTTCTCTCCCAGAAATATATTCCAGACTAATCTATTGCAGTTATAACATGTAAGTGCTTTAGGCAGTCTCCCACCCTTTAGCCGAGGAACCCTAACACATTGAAACACACAGGGTAGTATGGTACTGCTACTGACATTACCATTATGCAACAGATAGTATCTGTAGATGGAAGCTTGACTTTAATCCCAAAAATGTGCAGTCTGTAGGGAGTGATTTTTTTCTTCTTTTTTAAAGGTTCTACTTTCTTAATATTAGAACTGCACCAAATGAAGATTTTTCCTGCTGTTTTCTATTCTCTCTTTGTGTATGATTACAGTAACTGAGGCTAGAAGATATGAACACTTGTTTCCAGGCAGCTAAGTCTAAGTTCACACTCCCACCTGGGCAACTGCACATGATAAGTGGTATTTCTGGCATCATATACCATTTGGTTATGCAGAAGCAGTTAAGGCTGCAAGAGGAAGCCCATGACAATATGTGCTTCTTTCACAGCAAGGCTTCAGATGTGCTCTGTTGAGAGTGATGTTATGATTCTGTCCAGTTTTTAAAGATATGTTCCTTTTCTCACATACTTCACCTGTATCTTTATAGAGTTCACTTTCAGTAAGCTACTCTCCAGAAAGGTGATGGTTCTGTCTGTATTTGGTATGTGAAGGTAATTTAGACCTGTCATTTGTATATTGCTGGCCCTGAAGTTCATGTCACCATATTATCTCTCCTGTGAGATTTCCATACATATGGAGTAAGATGGGGGCAGAGCTGATCCCTACTATGGTTCACAGATAAAAATTCTCAAGGCAGAGGGAGAAGTGACCATTTTGGATGCTGGTCCAATGAAAGATATTACCTCACCTGCCTTGTCTTCCTTTGGGAATGGTCGTAGAAGGCATTGGAGCTGACTCAGTCCACTCTTTCCAGACAAGTCAGCCAAATCATGCTCAGTTGTAATAAATGTAGCAGATAGGTAGGGTTGGAAGGATTAGATTTTTATCAGTAAGTGTCGGTAAACTTCAATTTTGCCATACACACACAGACCAATCAAGATATTTTCAGCAATAATCAAATTTTACAGATAGGCAAAAAAAAATGCTGATTGAAAACTTATTAGAGTTTGATTAAAGAATATTTAATTTGTATATTTTTACATGTGATGTTGACAATTCACATTTTATACATTTATATAAACATTTAACACTCTGAATCCCATGTACTGTCATTAAATATTTATCATCTGACCCACCCATAATGTCCCACAACTGTGAAAATTTAAATAGATAAAAACAGAAAAATGATTAAAAATAAATATCAATATTATCTATCACAATTATATAAAAAATTGAATTTTGCCAAGCGTACAGAGCTGATATTTCCCCCCTATGTATTTGAAGACTGTCCACCAGTGAAATCAATTCCATACACCTGCTGAAGTCCTGCTGTGAAAGATCAGAGATATTGGAAAAGGTCAGATGTCTTTTAGGGGGTCTTTATTTTTTGGAATGTGTTTAGTTGCTTTTTTTAAATTATGTGACACAGTACAAATGGCAGGGTGATTGTGGGCGGACAAGGGAATGGGAAGAATTAAAGATGGAAGTGTGGTAAGGAGCATGAGGAGTAATCGATCAATTACGTCTACAGTTCATATGCAATACATGTGAAGTTACAGCAGTAATAGGTAGTTGCAAGAGATGTTGAGGTCAGCTTCTGCTGTTGCTCTTGGCTGATGAGTGGGGGCAACTCTAATGGCTTAGATCTAAAAACCTCCCTTGATGGTCCTTTCTACTCACCTGGGCCACAGTCTTTTCAGCTACTTCCCAGGGGCTGTAGAATAGGTTTTGTGTGTGGGAACAAGGGAGCTATCTTGACTGCAGTCTGCCCATGCCCTCTGCTACTTCTGCACCAAGCTAGCAAGCAGAGTTTACCAAATAAACGAAGAAGGGGAAAAAAAGTAACACATAGAGTAAAATGACAGAGGTGAGATTAGGTACTTATTAAATCCATAATAATACAACATCCCCATTCCTTGCAATCAGGTTTAGCAATGCCTTCCCTTCCAGTCCCCAATTCTTGCTGAACATCCAAGAACTGGTTGCAAGTGGGAGCTGAGGTGGTAATACTTCATTGTAAAAATCCTGGACTTCTTAGTGTCTAGGCCATGACCTTTGATTTAAACACACCTTTTCCCACTCCCTCCTTTTGCTTTCATCTTTTTCAGATTACAAGCTCATTGGGACAAGGCAGTACAGATACTCCTTTAATATATATAAATTATAATTAAGAATATAGAAAATAAAGAAGCGCCCCCTTCTGCAGGGCCTGATCTAGATCCCATTAAAGTAGATGAAAAAAGAGACCTGTTGTCTTCAGTGGGAGATAGAGCAGGACCTCAGATACAAGGAGCTTTAAGTTGCAGAAACACAGTGCAAGGGTAGGTCTTTGCCCTAAATGCATACCATTCAAACCCAGAAGTTTGGTACTCTTGGGGACGCAAAAGATGGACATAGCCCCTCCCTCAACTCCATTTTTAATTTTAGCTGACTAAAGGCTGAAGAGGATAGTGACTGCTGAATTTAAATAGGGTCTAGAATAGCTTCCATTTCAAATACTAGAATACAAAACCCAAACTGAACTATAAACCATAACGGGATTATTCTCAGAAGAGCCTGAACTGTTAACAACAATAATGTGGTTGTTTCTAAGGCCCAATCCAAAAGCCCTTACCTCAGGTAAAATTCTCATTCACACCAATGAAAATTTTGCCTGACTTCAGGACTTGGCCCTAAGAGAACATTAAGACATTTGAAAGGGCTCGTATTCTATAAAAAGCCAAAAAGATTGTTTCCAAAACCTCTTTATCTTTTATATACCATGAGTTGTAAGGAATGACTACAATATGAAATTGCCAGTACTTTTTGTACAATATGTGAAAAACCCAAAAATCTAGACTACAGAACATTACATGCTTTTAAATCAAGTCACTAGCCAATAACTCTGATTTTCTACCATTATCGTTAATAATGCTTAGTAAGCCCAAGGAGATTTAGATATTGTGAGTACATTTAAAACCCTAGGAATTTGTGCAATAACTCAGTCTGCAAGCTCTATTTTCTTCCTGTGCAAACTTTGTTAAGAACTTTGGTAGCCATAACTAAGAAAAAGTTTCTAAATATTAAAGGTTGCAGTTTCATAAAAATGAGAGTGTCAGTACACTTACGTACCACTTAAAATGCTCCCACCTGTAACGCTGCCATCATTTGACTTTTCCCCTTTTATAGTAATTTTCATGATTTTAAACTTTCAGCAAATATTTTTGTAAAATAATAGCAATAAAAATAATGTGTAATCGTGTAATTCAAGACTATCATAAGACATTCAAGGGGACCGAATTAATGTTGCAAAGGCTACTGTAATCCTGGCATTTTCTACTATTTGCATGCTTGACTTTGCAGTCCTAATAATGTTCTTTAATGTAGTTTTTTTGTGTGTAATCTGACATAGGCTGGAAGAGTAGTCATGAAATATATCATATATTCAACAGGGCAGAACTAAGTTTTAGATGGAAATCAACGAGGGTCTTCAACCTGTATATAGAAGGCATTGTCAACATAGAATTAAATATGGTTTGGGGACGTGAACTGCAATTTTTTTTCAATTATCATTTAGTTATTTTTTGAAGTGTATTAATTTTTATTTTTCAAACAATACACCCTTATCTATATATCTCCAAGTAAAAAACACTGATAACTATATTATTACATGCATGTTATAATACAGTGCAGGGGTCACTACCTAGTCTCCAGTAAATCAGGAGTTAAGACTTCCCCTTTCCATTGTAAAGGTACCCGGGGAAGAGTCACAGCCCTTCAGAGGAAAAAGCCCACATCAAGGGGTGGAGGGAGAAGGGATCAAAAGACTGGCTTGACTGTCTAGCTTTAAAGATCTGTGAATCTAAACTCTGAGAAGAGACCTTGCTGACTAACCTTTTTTCCCCGCTGGGTTACTCCATTGATTTACAGTAGAGTAATTATCATCATATTATCGTATTTCACCTCAATTCCCAACAGAAGTCAAACAGTATACTATTAGCATGAATACAGGAGAAAAATATTCTTGATCATATTCTTACAAAAATAAAAGTTCATCTGAATCAAGAACAGATGCTTGGATATGAACAATTATATCAATAAATTTTCACATCTAAAACTACAATTCAGAAATATTTACCTGAAACACATCTACTTAGCCAGTGACATATGACTATGTACCATTTTCACTCCCAGCAGAAAGGAAATATTAATGTAGTAGAGGTCAGTCAGAATCCTTTCCCTGATCAGATGACATTTCAAAGGCTCTCTCTCTATCTGACTTTATGATCTGCACAAATCTCAGTGTCCTTGGGGCTGTTGAAGATATATGTCTGTCCACTCCATTTTGCTGAGGACCTTGATGAGTGCAAAACAGCTGCATGAAGATGACTTATTTGGGTTTAGGTTCTGACTTTTAAGAATTCTTTTAAGTATACAGAACTATTCTTTTACTTTTGTTTCAAAGGACAATCTATTCTCCACCATAACTTTGGCTCAACAAGATTTTTAGAGGGAAGAAAGTGAAAGCATTACCCCTAAAGCAATTATTCCTGGACTAAACATATGGATTGGCATCAGTGTCAAAAGTTATAAGTAGGGCTGGTCAAAAATTTTCCTTCACAACTATTTTTCAAAGAAAAAAAGCATTCGACAAAAATGATTTTTGTGAAAAATGTTTTCTTCCTGTGGAAAACTAACATTCCACTTGATATTTCTATGTTATTGAATACAAAGAAACCCAGCCTATAGAAGAGACTTAGGAGCATAAGGTACCCAAACCACAACTCTCATGAGGCACTGTGGTGATATTTTCAAATTGAAATATTTGGGGTTTTGGACAAAATATACTGGCTTTTGATTCTTCACCAAGACCTCAAAGTGTTCTTCAGAAAAAAAAAAAAATCCAACCACCTTTAGTTATAATCAGGGCTGGCTCCAGGCCACAGTGAGCCAAGCGCATGCGTGGGCAGCACGCCACGTTGGAGCGCTCTGCTGGTTACTGGGAGGGCGGCAGGGGGCTCCGGTGGACCTGCCGCAGGCGTGTCTGCAGACGGTCCGCTGATCCCGCGGCTCCGGTGGATGTCCCGCAGACATACCTGCGGCAGCTCCATCAGAGCCACGGGACCAGCTGACCATCCACAGAACGGTCTACCGGAGCCACTGGACCGGCGAGCTTGGGGCGGTGAAATTGCTAGAGCCAGCCCTGGTTATAATGTATGTTTAATAAACAGTTCAAAATCCAGCACAGATTAAGTGACCAAATGTTACTAGAATCAGCCATCTTGATGAGAAGATCTTCATGAGATGGGAAGGACAAAACTTACAGTCCAAATAATATCAATTAGGACTTGTCTACACTTTATTTTTGTGCAGACTTAATTACATTAATTTTAAACATATTTAGTTAAATTGGTACAACACCCTAATGTAGACACACTTACATCAGCCAAACCTAATATGAACAGTTTTAAAACAATGTAAGTGCCAACACTAATGGTTTACACTGATTTAACTAGATCTACAAGATTTAACTAAATCAGTGCAAAAGCTGTGCAAAGACAAGCCCTTAAAAGGAAATAACGTGGGGCCATGTGAACTGCATAACCATTAAAAACGTACCAGGGAGCTGAAGCCAATGGGCTGCATTAAAAGGCTCTAGCATCTGCGGTTTGCTCATATGTTCTTTTGGATGAAAATTTAATATTTAGTAATCTACTTCCCCAAGGACTAAGTGGAAACAACAAAAATATAACTCACAAAGTACTACAATCTGGTCACCAAGAGTCAAAAGATCCATGAAGCATATGCTGCAGAAAGAGATGCCATGTGCAGATATTTTTATATGATTAGAAGGTAGAATCTGTGGTTGTAGTGCCACACTGTGTTCACATGGTATTGCTGCAGAAAAGAGTGTTCTGAGCAACTACAGCGTAACACTGATCTAGGTATCTGGCAGTAAGTTTTCAGTAGCGGAGTCAATATTAAGTGTGAAGATTAATATTAGTATTATGAATTTAGAGTACAAATGAAAGTCTCTTGAACCTTTTTATTAAGAAAAGGTTCATTTGCTAAACCTCATATGACACAATACTTCATGTTGAAACTGAAATTTATCTCCCCAAAATACATAAGAGCACCTTCATTAAAGCCATTAATCTAGTGCAATTCTCAAATTTCAAAAGCGAAGGCACCATTTTAATTTTTTTAGATGGAATGCTCATGCGCATATCAGATGGCTTTATTTGTTTATAAAGGAAAAATCCAGGCACTTTGCAAAGGCCAAGAAAGTTCTTATGAACAAATTTTGGAAAGTAAACTCCAATTTGAGAATTATTACAGTCTCCAATATAAACAAACTATACATTATAAATAAAGTTAGAAAAGCTTTTAAAATTACCTTAAAAAAACTATATAGGAAGCAGTTTCTGTGATACTAAAAACTGATTAGATCTTATTGTGCATGTGATGAATAACCAATGCAGCTAGACATACAGTATCAGCCTAAGTCCTTAAGTTATGCAGAAGTCAACTTTATGATACAGAAAGTAGAGGTATCATTGTAGATCTTCTTGATACCCAGCAGAAGGAATAACTGAGAATGTCATTTTACTAAGGAAGCTGGGTATATTGCTCCAAACAAAAGGGCGGGGGGAGGAAAGAGGGGGATGGGCTCTTCCCTGTGCAGCTTGGACAGGAATTGTGCTTCAGGAAAGTTTAACCTCTTCTGAAGATTTCTCTGGGACATTACTTCTCCTCATTATCACTCTTGTGTATTCTGCGATAAAACCTAACACCACAAGAGACAGCTAGAGGTTCCCATTGCAGTACTGTGACCTAAATATTCTAGTCAGAAGCTTTATCTTCACTCTGACTCTGTATAGATGATGCTTATTCAGCTCCATTCCCCTGATACAGTAGCATTCACACAATAAGTTCCTGAACAGCTTTGCCTCTGATGTCTACTCTCTCACAGCAAAATCTTCTAGAACTAATTATATAAGCATATCAGTGGTTTGGGCAGTGCTCCTACAGTGGCAGTATTTGTATCTATGACAAACAGATTGCAAGACTAAAATATAACTTCAAATTAGGGTGACCAGATGTCCCAATTTTATAGGGACAGTCCCAATTTTGGGGTCTTTTTTTTATATAGGCTGCTATTACCCCCCATCCCCTGTCCTGATTTTTCACACTTGCTGTCTGGTCACCCTACTTCAAATATATGCTAGATTTTCATCAAAGACACAGAGCATATCATTTTATCTTGGTGCTTTTATCAGTTTGATTAGAGCGCCCCTTAGTGGATAGCTCTGGGATCTAATTCTGCTAATCAGTACTGGCAGAGTTTAATATAATGACAAATACCATTCCATTTTCAAAATGGTATCAAAACATTTAATCATTTGATCCTCATCATCAACAGGAGCTGGACTGATATTAGCCATGCACCTCTTTAAAGAGGTTGGAGAGAAATGCACTTTTGAGAAGAAAGTTTCCAAAGAAAGACTGATCAATAATCCAGTGTTTTGTACAACAAAGAAAAATGAAGCAAACTAAAACAGATTAACAAAAAGGATCAAAAACTGTTGCAGCAACAGTGTCCGAGTGTGTAAAATAAGGTCAGGGCTGCTTTTACATCCCCTTCCAGTAAATGCCTTCTCATTTTAGCTTTGTGACTGTTTTCTTTTCAAATATAATTTTTAGCCAGAACTGAGACATAATTGGACTGAATGCAGTGTTTACAGTATATCAATGTGATGTTTCCAACAGCAGAGAATCTTTCCAGGAAATTCCTCTTTCAGATATGGTAATGCCAATGTTTATTATTTTAATCATCTAACTACATAGGTGATCAAAACTGTTATATTAACTCTTTATTTTATAGACTTTTATTAGATGACTCCTCTTCCATATAGGAATTTTCCCTACTTCTTCTAATCTTTTTCTATAGTCTAGTTTCAAATATCCCAAGAGACTGACTTTCTGCCACTTCCTTTGGGAGACTCTTCAAAGAGAATTTTTTCCTTAACAAGCTATATGCTGCAAACAATTAATAAAGTTCACTTTATATGGCACTAATGGCTGTCGGTAAACACTCGCCAAACTAAATACTTTAATTCAGTGCTGGCCGCCACTTTCCGCAGCTCCCATTGGCTGGGAATGGCAAACCACAACCATTGGGAGCTGCAGGTGGCCGTGCCTGCAGACGATCAATGTAAACAAACTGTCTCACGGCCTGCCAGTGGATTACCCTGATGGGCCGCATGTGGCCCACAGGTTGCCCACCACTGCTTTAGTTACTATGGAAACAGCATAGTCTAAATCTGCTTCTTTACATTTAATAAGATGCAATCCACTCACAAAATCAATCAAATAAATGGCATAAATAAGCCACTCTTTGGTGTCTGATAGTGTTGTTTGGTATCAGAGCTGGGGAAATGCTACTAGAGGTCATTAAACATTTGGTCAAAATTATTTTCCAGTAAAAAATGTCTTTTCCACAAAAAACAGTTTTTTTCCTGTGACAAAATTTTAGTTCTGCTGAAAATTTTTCATTTTCCTATGAAAAATCAAAATGATGTGTGTGTATATATATATTATAGAATCATAGAAATGTAGAACTGGATGAGACCTCCACTGATCATCTAGTCCAGTCCCCAGCACCGAGGAGGGGACTAAGTATTGTCTAGACCACCCCTGACAGGTGCTTGTCTAACCCATTCTTAAAAACCTCCAATGATGGACATTCCCCAGGCTCCCCAGGTAATTTGTTCCAGTACTTAACTATCCCTTACACTTAGGAAGTGTTTTCCAATGTCTAACCTAAATCTCCTTTGCTGCAATTTAAGCCAATTACTTCTTGTCCTGTCATCAGTGGATAAGGAGAACAATTTATCACCCTCCTCTTTATAACAACCTTTTATGTACTTAAAGACTGTTATGTCCCCACTTGGTCATCTCTTCTTCAGATTAAACAATATTTTTCCTCATATGCCATGTTTTCTAGATCATTATAGATATATATGAGAGAGAACCTAATGGCAGGGCAACACCATTACATTTCTAAATTAAATTCTCTTTGCCATGAAGTTTAATGTATAACAGAGATTGCAGCCCACTTTTTATATTTTAATGTCTATGGATAATTGCTTAGGCACTATACTCTAGATACTAGACAGAATATTGCCAAATTCAGTTTTTCAGTTCTTATCCAACTTTTCAGAGTTAGGGAGTAAGCTTCTGATTTGTCTGACTAGAGTATCAGCAATATAATTAAATAATTATTTTGAGTTTAGTTCTCCATAAACAATATAAATTTGTTTCCAGTGAAGTCAGTGGAAGTTTTACCATTCATCTAGGCCCTTCACCAGTAGAGATCAGACATTGTACAGTATTAAGGTGACATCACTGTGAAGTATTGAACTGTTACTTTCATGGAGAAAGTAACATTTTTGTTGTGTGTTTCTTTTTAAAAAGAAACCATTTTTCAAATGAAAGTGTTACTTTCTCTTTTTAAACTTTCACTTTTTCCCCATTAGAAAAGCATAGGGAAAGCAAGAGATGGGGAGAAGCTGAACATTTTTGTACAACATATCAAAAATTGTCAGTTGTATCCCCCAATTTTTTGTTTTCTCTTTTCTAAAAAACAAAAAGCTTTAGTCAAATACTAAATTATTCTTTCCATGAGAAATTTTGTTTTTGGCAAAACATTTCTTATAAAAACCTTGGACAAAACATTTTGAGCAGCTCTGTGCTGGGATTAACAGATTTAGTTACACTTTTGCCAAAAGTGATATTATCCTGAGAAGTTCAGAGAAATTAATGCTCTTACTGTGTCTGGTTTCTTCAACAAAGCTGACTCTCCCAAGTGTTCCTGGTTCATCCTTTTAGCTATAACCCACTCTTTTCTCTAATGAGAGTTTTTCCTGTAGTTCTAATTCTGTGCTGCAAGTCAGCTTGTTATCCAGATTTGATACACATCTCTGCAGATTTAAACATCTTCCAAGCTTTCTAAAAGAGTCTCATGTGGCCCTTAGTTCTTTTGCTGGTTCTCTCCTGTCTCTTACTGGTACTTGGAAAGAGTTTTCATAGCAGCTTCTCTTTTTGCAAAGACATTTTGGAAGATATTAAACTTTTCATCCAGTGGAGAAGGTTTGATTGTAGCTCTTGTCCTTTTATTCTTCAGTCCAGCTAACACAAAGATGAAAGTTAAAAAAAATTGTAGCTATTTATGTTTTCTGTAGAAACGTAAAAATCAGTGATCTGGTAATAGTGGGAGTATTTTTTGATTCAAGCTAGTTTCTTTGCTTCTCAGATTTTAAGTTTTATCAAAATTCCCTCAGAAATTCAAAGTTAGTATAATTTCTTCATATTTCCTAGCTAACATCTGCTTAAAACCTTACCACAATTCTTTCAAGAGAATGAGTGGAAAGAGACAATTTAAGGCATTGTTGTGGATTTACTGCTCCTGCTGTGAAAGGGGCAGCTGCCCCAGCAGTAGAGAAGGGACTGAATGGTGAGACAGAGTCATAATTCAGACCCTGGTTCCCTGCCTGCTCTTGGTGGTGGAGGGAATAATCTGCATCAGCCTCCACCTCATTTGGATTACTTCCTCTTTTCCTCCTATCAGCTACAATAGTTGGTATATTAGAGGCATGTAATCCTTGCTGCCTACCACACTTCTGTGTGAAAGAAGGAATAGCTGCCTTATGAATGCTGCTCTTCCAAACACTGTAACCTCTAACGTGGGTAGCTGCTCTAGGCTACCTTTCTCTTCTGTGTGGATGATTAGGCCAAGCCACAATCTTACTTTTAATGTTTTGTTAATGTCAGACTTTGTCATCACATTCAAGTGGGTCTATAAACACAAATTCCTCAGTCACAATGAACCCACCTTTTAAGGTGTAACTTGTTATTGGTATTTGATAAGGTAAAATCACCATGGATAACCAAGTTCTCTGTTAATTCTACAACAAGAGATATATTTCAAATTAACTTTTCTTGATACTCATTTTCAGTTGTTTTCTAGTTTTTATAGCCCAGTATTATCTCTGATTAGTATTAAGAATCTCAGTGGTGAACATACATATCAATATTGATCTGTTAAGTTTTAGAGCTCATTTTGACCTTTATTATTCAGTTATGATAAAGAAAGGTAAGCACAGAAGACAAAGCAAAAGACTGAACAAACAAAGAAAGGTTGTGCCTTTCTTTCTGATGAAAGAAACCGAGCCAGAGAAGAAAAGTCATTTAACACGCTGATGCCTAGAGAGTTAAGAGTATGGCAGAATTTGATAGAAGGCTAATGTAGTTGGCTTTTCATCAGATCAAGTGAGGGGTGTGTGGGTACAGCCCAAGTAGTAATTCCAGTCTGTCACTGATGAGAAATCTAATTGGCAGCACAGACCAGCACAAACTTGACAAGAAAACAGACTAGGGCCTGGGATTCCTACAAGAATCTTGGAAGGTGCCATAGCCTTTGTCTGTGATATTAAAGAACAGACATGCTGGGAACTGGTACATGGAATAAAATAACGCAGAAATGAAGAATTTTTTTCTATTGTATTGGTAGATATCCCTCTGGTAGGCCAGCATTAGGCTATCATATTTGCTTTGTTGTACTGCCTTCACACAGGCTCTTTTGTGTATATATTTTAATGTAACATGCCCTGGTGGTTTTCCTCCTTCTGCTCTTTCAATTTTCACATGATCTGGCTTGCAAGGGATTCTGGGCCACTGGTTCATTTTAATATGATCACTCTACGTTATTGCTTTGGGAATTTTAAATGTGTTACATTCCATCTAGAGATAGTTCTTGCTTTTTTAAATCTCTAATTCTCTTGGAAATATGCATAACATACCTTCTTAAATGTTTCTAAAAGTTTATAAGAGATCATTTAAATATTATCAAATTATAAAGGTATACAGTATTTCCTTTTACTAACAAATATTTAAATTTGTTTTTAATATGCTACTTCCATGAACTTACCATTTGAGCTAATTACTTTACAGTAAATGCACTTCTTAAATAATTGCTAAACCTCAAGAAATGCTTTCAATAATTGACTGAGTTTTCATAAGGAAAATGGTGTTATTAAATCTAAATTAAATGCACATTTGAGACACTTAACTTAAAGTGCTAATATACCAAACATTTTCATACTGTAAGAGAAATAACTTTGGAAATTAACGGTAGGCAACAGTCATTCAGCAACTCCATTGACAGTTTTCCCCATTTCCTTTCATTTATCTGCCAGACATTTTAAACATTTTTGCAAATATACAGGAAGTTAATTATAAATAGTCTGCAATTTAGGGTATTCCAAATGCAAATTAACACAAGAACTGTGTGAAACACATTGGTTTCACTATGGTTCGCACTGTTTTTGTAAACCAAAAATCCCTTGTTAGATTTGCAAGGGTCTAAAATGGCATGGAGTTTCAGGTTAGCGTGAGTTCAAAAACTTTGAGACTACTTGGAATGAATCCACGCAGATCCCAAATCCCAAGCCATGTTTCTGAGAGAACCCTGCTTGCCTCCCACACCCTTTCAGGAGGCAAGAATTAACACCAGAAATGAACCCAGCACTCAGAACATTGCGCCATGGGGGGAGCGCAGCTATGAGGAGTCACACATAGCCCCACACCCATCCCAAATGTCTAAATAGACACCACAGCAACACTCTGTAACCCTGTTAAAAGTCCAAACAGCCCTCCAGGCCCAGTTTCTAAGGCCCAAAGCAAGTTACCTGCTGCCCCGTGTAGTGCTGGATGGGATAGGATTTGTCTAATAAGCAGAATGGTTTTAAGATAAATCCTCTGTTAGGACAGGAACTATGTACAGAAATAAACTGACAAACCTTCGTGCTACTCCCTGGCTGCAGCCTGCACCTGCCCTGCCCTAGGCTCTTTTAATTCTACTCCCCAGCAGGAAACATGTCACAGGAAATCAAAGACTACATGAAGAGCTTCTAGGAAGGGAGGACTTACTCTATAGTTCTTGGGTGCTGTGTGAGCAGAGTGGTGAATCCAAGTCTCTGCAGCATTGCCATGTGTTCATCATGGTGGTGACCATGTTAGTCAAGACTCCTCTGCTGTCTGCTTCCTCAGGTCCTAGCCTGCACCCCACCCCTGGTTTCAGGCTGCCTTTGAACTGGCTCCTGCCAGAAACAACAGGAACAGATGTTCAGGCCACACCATGTGGCTCCTCTGTCCAGCCCCATAGCTATACCAGCCGACTGACCCAGAACCAAGCACATGGCCCTACAACCACTACCCTATCTCCATGTTGGCAGGGCTGAGCTCCTGCTCTGGAGTGACAGATTTCTACTTGAAGGGAGAGGTGAGCTGGCAGCAGGAACTCAGGGATGGTATTTCTTCCCAGTCCTCAAGCAAACAGTGCTCTAGGATAACTCCTCTCTCTGTCCGGCCACTAATCATCAGAAGTAGGCCTAGCCATTTCACACTGCAGATGTGCATTCATAGTGGGGTTTCCACCAGTTTCTTAACAAATTTCACTATTCTACCCATTCTACAAGCCCTCAGATCCCCTTCCCCACCAAGTATCCCCAGGACCTCTACTGACTTGTTTTAGACTTCTAAGAAAGAAGGGTCCCAGCATCATATAACCCCTAATCTCTGTTCAGATGGGGATGCAAGGTGGCCTACTCCCCAAGCATCTTACTTGTTGTGGGTGAAGAGGAGGCAAGACATGCTATCCCCTGTCATTTTAGGGGTCATCATAGGTCAACCTGCCATCCTAGGATAGGATACATGAACAAGAAAGCTCCTTGGTTCCATTCTTGCTATCTCTTTACTGAGTCAGGCTACCTCATGAGACAGCTGGGAAAATGCTGCTGTTTCCCAAACTTCCATGGTGTGAAACCAAGGATCCATCTGTGGATCTGGAGTGCTAACTACTTCAGAAAAACTGTATTTCCCAAGGTTTTATTTCTGTCACCAAAACTGTAGTTGAGATCACTTAGATCCGAGAGCACCACCTTTTGTACTTCCATAAATATACTGACCGCAGTTTTGCTTCCTTGATATCTCATGTGGTGCCCCACCACAGCACTAGCCAATACTTACTCTGTAGTTCTCCATTCAATTTACTCTCCTTGGCCTCCTATATACATGATGGCCACTCCCAGAGCAGTCACAACCCTTCCAGCAGGAACTATAAGATTCAAGTATGAGAGTGGGAGAAGACAACATCAAAAAGGTTGTTAGCGATTTCCAGACTAGATAGATAGATAGATAGATAATCAAACCTAATATTTGTGATGGGGAAAAAATATGACCGGACCTAAACACTAGGGGGAGATATTTTCCCACATAACATTAATCTGAAAGAAATGTAGTTCAAAAACCAATCTGTGTGGGAACATGCTGATAGCAGTGACCATAGATCAGTCTTATCCCAGACTACATTAATAAAATATAGCTAATAAGAGTGGGCATTCCCTTGTACAGTTCTGTGGGATATACTGGTATGTTTTGGAGTTTCAGAGTCCTACTATTCACCACAATCAGCTCACACTGGTTGCCTCTGTACAAATGGCAACAGATACTAAACTCAATTACACTACTATACAGGAAGTTGCACTACATTTTAGAGAAAAAAGAAGTTATCTACTGCTATGAGCCTTAATTTACTGCAAATTATAAACTTTAAAAGAGAACAAACTTTAGTAGAATGGAAATTAGAGATGAAAAGATCTAACAGATCGTCGGTCCATTCTTAGAAAATCCCAGTGCAGGACTATCTGCAGTCACTACAGTGTATTTTCTAGGGCTTTGACCAGTCTCGTTTTAAACAATTCAAGGGAGTGAGCTTCCACTAAGTGGGAAGCTACTAGTAAATATTTTAGGAGGGCAGTGGAATCTTCCTATCCTCATGCATGCTCATTAATTGAGGTAGGTCACTCAGTCCTGTCTTGAGGCTGCCAGGCTATTCAATGAAGTGCAGGATCCCTTCATGAATGGCTATTGCTTTGAAGGTCCCTTAAAGAAATCATCTTCTAGATTTTTTTCTTGAAATGCACCTTCCCTTTGCCTTCACTTACTTTTATTCTGCTGAAGTTTTTGTACTTCCTTTATAATTACAATTCCCAGTACTGCCTTTGCCATCTCCTGCACCACCATGAACAAATATTTTCCTTCCTTGTGGAAGCAGCATCGTCATCTGTTTTAGATAGTTTCTGATCAAGATTTTTCCTTTAGTGCTGTAAACTCACTACTGTAACGTAAAAAAAAACAAAAAAAAAACAATTGGGAGATGTTTTACCAAAACTTCTGTGTCTGTGCATTTCCCATTTAAAGATTGTGAAAAGATGGACAATCTATCTGAAAGATACTCTTCGTAAAATACACTGTTCGGGGTCATTCAAAAGCTCCAGAGCCATTTTGGTCATTATTCCAACCCCTCAATTTCCCATTTATAATATGAGCAAAATCATTCTGTTGTTTCCATACAATAGACATGAATGACATTGGGTTGTTGTTTGTATACCGTACTCACCACATCTATTAGTGAATTAAAAAGAAACAAAATCCATTTGGGAGACATTTTTCTAAGGACAATGGCGGAGATTTAATTTTCAAGAGGTACCACTGTCATTGTTTATAACTATTATAAAGGGAAAATATCTGTGTCTGAAGTATGAGAATATCTAACTCTATAATGCCATGCAGATTTATTATTTCATAAAAACTGTATGAACTTGCAAAATATAAAAATCTAAACAAAATTATCTACATTCATTTCTGAATCATACTCAATGTTGGGTAAAAAGTGGAATTTGGGAATTCAGCGATATGATGGTATATGAGAGGAAAGGAATATAATTAGACTATTTTTTTTAACCCCATTAAAAGTTCAATTCAGATTCTGGGTGAACTTTCGAGTCAATTACTGTTTTTGTTTGTTTGTTTTTTCTAACCTGATCCCCAGTGGATGCAAAACATTAAATCTTGTATTTATGGAAAAAATCTCTGCTTGGAGTATTATTTTCTTTTTAAATCCATCAAGGCATTTATTGACAGTTGAGATCTTTTTTATTACCACCTGATCATTACATATATTTATGAATAACATTTAGGTCTTCATGAATTTCCTACAATCATTGCTGGATGGAGCTACAGCATAAAAAATACACCAACATATGCTTTCACTTTACAGACTGCATGGCACTATCTTATCTAAAGTTGTCTTTCAAGATTTTACCAAAACAAATGACGATGTGAAGAAATGTCATTAGAAATCAAATGCATCAGATACTTTAAGAAATATTGAAAAGTTTATTATTATTATTATTTTTCTTATAGAGTAACATTGGTGCACCTGGTAATAGGTGCTCTCTGTCCTGAGGAGCACACAATCATACGTGGCTAGCTTCAGTACAGCTCTCTAGAGAATGATGTGTGGGCATTAGAGCAGCCCCGTGGAAGATCAGCAGGAGTAGGCTAGAAGAATAAAGTGAGTTTTAAGGAGAGATTTGAGGGAAGAGCTAGATGCTTAGTGAATGAGAAGAAGGAGGCTGTTCTACAAATAGGCAACAACATGAAAGAAGGCACAAAGTTGAGAGGGAGTGGCACGATCCTGCAAACACGTATGCACAGGCTTTACCCTAAATCCATGAGTAGTCACACCAAAGTCAATGAGACTTTGCACAAAAAGAGCTGTCCAGAAAATGCAGATTTCTTTCATTAAAAATTTAGAATTTGAAAAAAAATGAAAACCACTGTGCTGACTGGTCAAAAAAACACCAAACAATTTTAATGTTTTTTTTTAAATTTTGCAAAAAAAATTATTTTGACCAGCTTTATTCACCATCTTAAGCTTCAGTATGTACTTTAGTGTATGTGGCTTTGGGGTCACAGATCTTTAGGGAGACAGCAGAGTGCAGTGTGTAGGGCCCATGAGAGGGTGTAGGAAACACAAGAGCCATGTAGAGTCTTAAAGTTGATGCAGAAACGGAGAGTAGTACGTTTTAAGATGAATATGAATAGCAAGTGTCCTGCACAGATATTATGTTCTTGGTAGAAGTATACTCTCTCTTAGAAATCTGAGTCAGACTCTACTTAAGTATCCTGTTGTAAGGAATATAGTTTATCCAATAAGATACTCACACAGAACTCTTTGTAACTATAAAGGGAATTGTTTACATGTGCACCCAGGTTAGGTTAATTATTCAGCTTGTAAATACACTCTCTCTGTCAACTCCCTGGACAACTGAGTTTTAAGGGAATGTCTACACTGCAATGTAAGCCCAGGGTTTGAACTCAGGCTTTTCTATCTGTACAGCTCAGACTAAACCAGGGCTCAGACTAGTGTCCTAGGACCCAACAGGATGGAGGGTCCAAGCATCAGTCAATCCAGGATCCAGGGTTCAAGTCCTATTGCTTTGCAATGTAACCCCACTGGACTTGTGTTCTGGGAGTCCACCCAAAGTATTCAACAGTCCCATGGACATTCAAGTTTGGTGGACAGTCAAGTTTTCCCACTCTCCACCAGGAACAAAGGTCTAGAGCGCCACATTTTGGGAAGGCACTATGAAGTCTGGATATAGGTAGATAGACTCGGGCCTGCATAATGCTGGGACCCAGGGTTCAACAATTCCTAATCTGGGAATCAAATGAGTGTAGATGCTGAAGCCCTAGGTTAGCAAACCCAGGGACTGCTAACTCAAGTTCTGCTAGCAGTGTCAATATACCCTAAGCATTCAGCTCACTCCAGTATAATGCTACCTGGCTAACCCGTGACACCATATACAGAGGTAGATGTGTAGATACACACACATAATGCATATATAAGTGGGGATGGGAGAGAGAAACTAAGGCTGAAAAAAAAGATGAAGGTATTGTAATCCAAAATAAATTAACAACAATGTATGGTGGCAACAGTGTGAAAGATGCCAAAGAAGAAATACAACTGTCACTTGTTAATTATTATTGTCATTTACAAATGCAATATTTTAAAATGAATTATACTTCATCTTACTACCTCTATCTATTTTTAATTTCCTGACAAGACAGCATAGAATATCAGAGTCAGAAGGGACCTTAGGGGGTCATCTAGTCTAACCTCCTACTCAAAACAGGACTAGTCCTCAGACAGATTTTTGCTCCAGATCCCTAAATTGCCCCCTCAAAGATTGAGCTTGCAACCCTGGGTTTAGCAGGTCAATGCTTAAACCACTGAGCTATCCCTCCCTTCTCTGCAGTAGGTGCTCAGCCAACCTCAGTCACTTTTTTCAGTGAGGCATAGTAGGAAATACTCCCCAAAATATGAGGCTATACAGCCTACAATCTTTATTGGCCTGGTGCCTACAATCCTATCTGTTCCTAGCACATCTTACTTGTGAATCTGTTGCAGTTAACAAGCACCAGACTAATTTAAATCATTTGGAAGAGGAGGGGGGAAAACAGTGTTATGTTTTGTATGATATCACAGCTTAGATCACTATTGAATACTGTGTTAGTAATCAGGAAAACAACTATTTTCAAAAGATTACTATTGTGAATTAATTAATGCTGTTTGTCCCTTGTCAACATTATCTCTGTTGTTTAACCTAAGAAAGACCATTTGAGGAGCAACTGCAAAGTTGAGTGAAGTCCAAAATCTAAGGTAAAGCTTGATGTTATGTACAATAACAAGATAACACACTCAACGGATGTTACGATACTGAGAAGTGTACAGGAGACTTGTAGTAAATGTTTAGACTAGTTCACATGATTTTTGCAAAGATGAGTTAGACCTCACTTGCAAAAGTCATCAGCAACGTGTGCAGGGGTTCAGTTGAAATATTATTAATTACTTACATAGCATCGTAAATGTGCGTACAAGCAAGGCAGGTCTAAAGTAGACACAGGGCCATATTAAGACAATCCAAGCTGAAATGGAATCCTCCCATTGGTCTGCTGCTGTGCAGTAGTGGGATGCTGCTTCTCCCATGTGGAGAGACACAAGTGGTGGCAAGGACCCTCATTTCCTTCTGAGGGCAGTGGCAGGCCCCTATTCCTCTTAGGAATCAGAGGTGGGAGCATGGGGTTCCTTTTTCTCCCCCAGGAGAGGCAGAAGTAGAAGGGAGTGAGAGGATCTTCCAGTATTTACCTAAACAGCCGGCACATACACATGAGTGAGTGGGCTGAGCCTTCTGTACACGTCTTCTGTCAGACTCCATTGTTGGGATGGTGTTGATAGAATCTGAGAGCAGTCAGTCTTGAATTTAACACTCCATTGAGATGATTGGGGTAGTTCTCCCTCTCCGAGCTATCATTTCAGACTTTCTGCAGACTCAGACAAATGTCAGTGTTATTCTCAGGGTACATTTTCAAGCTTTATTTCATAATCATGAGGACTATAAATTTCCTTTTTAAACTAAAGATATTGATGCTTATACCTTAATTCATCCCCGAGTAGAGGTAATATAGGGCAGAGGTTCTCAACCTGGGGGTCATGACCTCTCTTCCCATATCACTAAATGTCGGAGGAGGGTCCTATGCCAAATCAGAGAAATATCTCAGTATGAGAAGGGTTGAGAACCACTGGGGTATTGAATGGCCTGGGAAATTAGGCGTGCCACACCAGTTAGACAGTTTTGTAGTGGTCTAATAATCAGTCATATTTTTGGAAGGGGAGGAGGCCTGAAATGAAGACTGGATAAAGTTATATGTCTATGCCAGCATAGATTCTGACTCAGAGCTACTGGCAGAGGAAATGCAGTTCTGTAACTTCCTCTACATATAATATGGTTGCAGGTAGGCAGCCTATCCTTCAGACTGTACTGAACCAATTGGTTTGATAGGTACTACTCTCTTTAAGTACTAGGTCCACCTTCATTAAAGACAGATTAGATAAAAAATAATGATGATTTTGGGGTGTGTGTATGTGGTTTTTAATGTGATTATTTTCTTCCAGAAGATTGGAGCAGCAATATGAGATTTTGAAAATCTCTATAAATTCAAACTGACCCAAATTCTGTCCTAAATATATATCAACTTTTTTGAAGTCAGTGAATGCTACGCACAATCTGAATTCACTCAGTCTATAACACAGTGGGACTGATGCAGTTGCATGGCACTGCACCAGACTTCAGAAATCCTGCCCAGATAGCTCCTATCCAGAAATTACCATCCATATCCATGTTGTAAGTATGTTTTCAGTGGTGTGGGCTACATTCTGGCCAGTGGATCCATGTAGTAGTGCAAAGAGCAGGGATACACTCACTGTGGTGTAATTGTGAGGCTTCAAGAGTAGCTGTGGAGAGGTGCTGCTGATGCTCCACTGCCCTGGGGAAACATTTCATTCTCCAACCCTTGCAGAGCACCCTTTTGGGGAGGCTTTCTCCTTGGGTGTGCCTGGGTGTGACAGGAAAGCATTCACATGGGGACTACACTTACCAGTGGTGCCACTTAGTTGTAAGGTCACTAGGTCTCAGCTCTCCCCCATTTCCAACATCATTCATCAGCAGTCATCCCAGTGCTGTGGTGGGCCACCTTTCAGTAGGTAGCTTCTCCACTCTCCAACCAAGTCACCAGTTGGGTTCATCCCCTTCCAGGGTAACAGAGTCCAACAAAATATGTATAGTCTAAGGTCCCCAGAACAGAAACAATCTTCCACCCACCTTCTGCTCACCCTTGACTCAGGGCTCACAACATTTCTACCCCATCCTTATCTCCAAAGTGTGGGGGAGGCAGGAAGAAAGGTATTTATTCCAGTCCATAAAAAGGGTCATTGGTAGCAGAGTCCTGTGATGGGTTGGATCACAGAAACCCCCTTGGGCTGCCAACTGATGTGCCAAGACTACTTCTGCCCCTGCCTTCCCTGCCAGCTTGGGACTCCAGAGCCCTGCCTCGTTGTGCCAGACATGCTTGCTGGCCACAAACGCAGACCCAGGTCTGGACCATGTCCTACAAACTGCAAGCTTAACTGAAAGCAGCGTAAGAAGTGTTCCTGTCTTTAACACTCAGATGCCCAACTCCCACTGGGGTCCAAACCCCAAATAAATCTGTTTTACCCTGTATAAAGCTTATACAGGTTAAACTCATAAATTGTTTGCCCTCTATAACACTGATAGAGAGATATGCACAGCTGTTTGTGGCCCCCTCCCAGCTATTAATACATACTCTGAGTTAATTAATAAGTAAAAAGCAATTTTATTAAATACAAAAAGTAGGACTTAAGTGGTTCCAAGTAATAGCAGACAGAACAAAGTGAATTACCAAGCAAAATAAAATAAAACAAAACACACAAGTCTATGCCTAACACAGTAAGAAAACTGAATACAGATAAAACCTCACCATCAGAGGTGTTACAGTAAGCTTTCTTTTGCAGAGCAGTCTTCTTCTAGTCTGGGTCCAGCAATCACTCATACCCCCTGTAGTTACTGTCCTTTGTTTCATTTTCTTTCAGCTATCCTTGGGGTGGAGAGGATACCTCTTGAGCCAGCTGAAGACAAAATGGAGGGGTCTCCCAGGGGGTTAAATAGATTTTCTCTTGTGTGTGGACACCCCTCCCTCCCCCTGTGTAGAATCCCAGCTACAAGCTGGAGTTTTGGAGTCACATGGAAAAGTCACATGTCCATGCATGACGCAGAACTTACAGGTAGCAGCCATGGTTCACATGCTACTTTGAACATCCTCAGACAGACCTCTTATGTGGATTGGAGTCTTCCAAGATCCATTGTCTGTTAAGTGTTTCTTGATTAGGCACTTAACTTGTATATTCTTTTCTCAAGAAGTTGACCAAATGCTTTACTAAGGCTACTTAGAAATCAAGCAAATACACAGCCAATATTCATATCTTTGAACACAAAAATGATATATGCATACAAAGAGGAGGAATAGATTCAGTAGATCACAACCTTTACAGAGATGTGTTACATGGTATATGTAGCATAAAACATGTTCCAATTACGTTATATATACATTCATAAGCATATTTCTATAAGCCTTATGGAGTGCAATGTCACAAGCCCAAGCCCTCCTCCTCCACCAAGCTCTGACACAGGGTCCTGTGAGAGGTGGCAATATCGAGTACTTTTGAGTGCTTTGAGACTGCCTCCCTGGGCCATTTCATACCACTCACTTGCCTGCAAAGCCTTAAGTCTAACAGAAAATATCAAAAACAACTGATTCTTTAGCCAAGAAGGGTTCAGCTGGTACACAACTTCTTTGCTGGCTCACCCCATCTTCACACAGGCCCAAGTTCCTGGCTTGCCCTTCCCCCACCCCACCCCACCCCCACCCTAATGGGGTCTGTCACACTCCCCTCCACTCGGGATTCTAGACAGGCTGCAGTTCCTGATCAGCCCCTATCTCCAGTCAGGCTCCCAGCTGAGGACTTGACCTCTCAGGATTCTTGCATCCCAAGAGAGAATGCTCCTAGCTACCTCTCCTCCCTGGTTCCTCTTCTAGGGGCTGGGATAGCTGCTGCTTGCAGATTTGTTCCTTTGCAGTAAGGACTTTTACTCAGAGGCTTGCAAGATAGACCTGTCCTCCTCTCCTGTCTGCCCCTGTTCTGAGCTGTCTGGCTTTTATTGTTCTCTTCCAGCTGGGGCAGACCTACAGGTACGAGAGAGCAGAGTCACCTCAGCCCTGAGCTGATCCTGAATCTCTTCTGTCCCAGTGTGGGGTTTATAAATCCCATCACAACACCACATTTGATAAGACTTGTAGTATATTGGCCTGCATAGTAAGGCAGCACTGGAGAAATGGGATACAATGGCATGTCAGTCACAGTCAGAAAGTGAGAGACCTAACACTTATTTCGCATGGGATTTTGCAGTGTTTCATCATGTCACTCAACCTGTTTAATGTGTACAGCTGGCTAAAAGTAATAGAAATGAAATCTTCAGGAAAACAGATTTAAATATTGTCATGATCCACCCCCGAACTCCATTTTCTGACCAGTTCTGTTAACAAGGTATATGGGAGTGAGGTCAGCAGGACAGAGAGTGAGATGGCTTGAGCTAAGGGGCCCCATTGGTATGTGGATATCATTCAACTAAACTATGCCTTATTTCATCAGCCATGGATGGTCAGTAGAGTTTCCCCAGTGCCTAGCTAAAGTTGAGCTTATCTGACAGCTAGCTTGATAAGACTCATTCCAGATGGGACAAATATGTTTGTAGTTTGGAGGAAACCACCATAAGAAATTGTAATAATATATTTTCCTTTGGTTATGAGAATGTATCCCAGTTTTGTTACTTACGTGTTAGCCTTTGAAGGTCTTACTGAATCCCAGGAATCCACAAAACAGCAATGGCTAAGACTTCTTCTTTCAGCTGTACTTGCCTAGGACATTGTAATTTATTCTTCTGGATGTGGAGCATTAATGTGGAGCAACTGGGTTGTTTTGTAACCTCCAATCCAGTATTTCAACACACTCTACTTGGTGTTAAACCTGAAGACTTCACGGACACATCAGTTGCTCACATGGACAGTGGCATAGCATGCCAAACAGTATCACACCTATAATCTAGAATCTACACTTGCTTCCTGTCTTAGAGACCCCCCTCTCACTATCTCCAACAGTTCAGATCATCTGAGATATGGGCATTAAGGCAGGCCATTCTTACAGAGAGAGGGCCCTCAACGCTGTCTCCACTTAGTCTGCCAGTTAAGGTCATACTGCAAAGCCTATCTATTTTCCCAGGCTTTTTCTACGGGGTGAGTTTGAGTGGGATGGAGGAAGGTAGAATAGGGAGGGTATTAGCTTTTGGTTAGAAGAGTAGAGTGAAAGTATAGATAGGTAAATTAGATTTCTCATAAATGCAAATGAGGGATTTTTTAAGTGAAAAATGTTAGTGCATCTATGAGACCACCTTCATAAACTGAAATAAATAAGAATTTATTAAAGTGGTGAAAAAGATGTTTGCTTTGGTGAGGAATGTAAGATCTGGGCCAGTATCTTTAAACCATCGTCTACTGTAATCAGGACTAAATATTGCATTGTGTCATCGAACTACGGAAAGCCTTGTATGAAAGATGCAATACAAGAGAAAGTTGTATATTACTGCAAGTTCTAGGTTTCTGGGCTGCAAGGTTTCATTTTGCCTGTTTTTATATGAATAATTTATTTTCTTTATTCCTGATTATGATCATTCCTTATGATCTGTCAGAGAGAAAAATAAATCTTTGCCAAATTTCAGCAGTGTTAGAATGCAAACACACACTGTGCATGGGAGGAAAAATATAAAACACACACACACAACATTATTGAAATAATTGCTTTATTTTCTCTTGAGGCCCCCTAATCTTAAAAAACACAGGTATTTACTATTCCTATTCAATGAGCATTTTAGACAAAATAAGCATTAACAACTGGGGTAAGTCATATATTCCTTTTACTGCCGGAATATTTGCCTGGAAAAGCAGTTCTGTGCAAGGATTTGGCCAGAGGAAAGAAGGAGGAACAAATACACAGGCAATATGTGGTGTGACCAAAATGATCTCCTGATTTGTTTAATGGAGATTCGTCTGATTTGTTTAATAGTTTACACCATGAAAGTTGAAAACAAGTAAGGGCAGAGGTGAAGTATATGTAAATGCAGTTTAGTGAAAGATATGTTTATAAAGCATGGTTTTGAAAAGTAAAGATCAAACAAATTAGCTTGTTCCTAGGTGGAAATTATTTAAAAGCTCTCTAGAATAAACAGATATCAGTTATTTCTTCTGAGCTCAGTTCTCAGGCTAATGGAGACTGATCGGGTGTTTTAACTTGCATGAGCTTTTCACGCACAAAGGTTTTCCTTCTGTCAGAAAACTTAGGGCAGAAAACTTGTTCAGGGTTTCATGTTTGTTTACTTTGTATTCCAGAGGTTACAGCTGATTAACCATCAAGATATTATATAGAACAGCCTTATAATAGTTAAGCACCTAACTGGAGCTCGGCATCCTGCTCCCATGTGATGTGGTTGAAAGCATCATTTTGATTTTCATCACTAGATGGCATTGTTACACTGAAATGTAATTTAAATAGTAGTATGACCAAGGGAGATAGTTAAATTAGTAGACAATTATCCCTATTCCTTTCTTCCTTTTATGTGATGAAACTGGTTACTTATAGCCTGCAGGATAAATTCTATAGGGTGCCTGACTCAGTCAAGGCTGTTTCTTCACAGGCTCTCTCTTCCCAGCTTTCACCTCAATCTGTCATACAGATTTGACACTGCATCGTTCCAACAGTACTGAGAAATGACATGTATATAATGTGGAATATTGTGCACATTTACAGCCAGGATGCTTTTCCCTTAAAACATTGCTTGCTATTTTCTGGCAGTCATCATTCTGTAAAAAACAGAGGGTTCTTTTCCTTCCATGTACCAGAGATCATCTTAAAGAAAAACTTTTTTTTTTAGACACTAAAACAGTACTAGATAAAGCGAATCTAATTTTTAGTGGTAGTGGTTAGTATTTTTAAATCGTACCTGTAGTTCTAGTCAAGAGAAAAAGATGACTGGGTAACAGGACATATAGTTTACGGTTAATACGATATTTTTATGATTCAGTTCAATTAACACTTCACATTATAAATCAAGTTAAGTGGCATTAGTATTTAAAGAGGCTCCTCTTTATTTTGTAGAAGAGCAAGAAGACCACTCACATTAAACACATGGCAGTAGTTTGTTTTGCTGTACTGTTGCTCGGTAGTGCTTTTCCTGCCCTAGATGAAAATATAAAGACTAAGTTAAATCCTTCATTTAAAAAAAACAACAAACAAAAAGCAAAACAAAAAATAAACCCAGTATTAAATATGTAGAAATTCAGAATTCATTTTTAATTACAGACAAGTATCACTCTATTTTTACACCTGGTTATAAGCAAGATAATATAAACAGTAAAGCTTTTAACCACAATATGTACATATTGCAAAAGCACAAATATGTACATACACATGCATCTGTATATATAGACACACACAGGTGGCAGAGATACTGACAATAATTACAAATCTCACTGTAAAATATTTCTTGTTTTAGTAAGATTTCAAAGCAAGTGATTTTGGCACGCAATGAGTAATGCAGCTATAGGACAAACCTTCTGGCTAGAACTGCTACTTTATTTGTTTATTTCCTTAATATCTTTTGTTTTCCAGTTTCTGACTGTAACTTTTTACGTCCTTTTCTGAGTTCATTGCATGATTTCTGAACATATGATTTACATCCATATTTTTGACTGTTGAAAAAGGGAACTTAATTACTGAGGTCCTGAAGAGCCAGAGGGTGGGGAACTCAAGGAGTTAATCCTTTGGAATAAACTTTTAAATGATGAAGTGTGTGTTAGCAAGATAGATATTTCTTGTTAACGTTTCTCGCATGAAGGCAAACAAGGGTTACGCACATGAACTCAATGTCAATTTACTAATGTCTAAATGTATGGCATATGGAGCAAATTCAGTTCCAACTTCAGACTGGATTACAGTAGCTATGTCATTTTATGGAGAGGGGAGGCGGAATCTCACAAGGTAAGATTTATTGCCATAGTTAGAAAGGAAAGGAAAGGAAAGGAGACCACTTTCCTAATAATTAACAGTTCTTAGAACTGATTGAGGTCCTTATTCCGATATGGTTTTAGCACCAATGTAGTATCAACCCAAATATAATTTGCAAGCTACCTGTAGAGATCACCAATGTTAGGAAGCTTTTGAAATAAGCCAATTATTAAAATCTTTCTTTTATTTTTATTAGTTTAGGCAACAAGCATGGACCAGTATACAGCCAGACAAAACAGACATGGTTTTGAATTGTTGCATTCATTTCATATAGCATGTAAACCAAAACTCACATCCAAATCTTTTCTCCTATAAACAAAAATTTCATTTCAACTGAGCCTACATATCAATAAGAACTTTGTGCTCCTCTCATTTTATATAGCTCACTGATATCTCTATATATTTATTGTTTTATTTACAAGAGAAATTGTAATCCTACAATATACATTTCTCTAGTTTTATTTAAAATGTCCATTTTTTATAATCCTAGATTATTCTAGGATTTGAAATCATGATTAGATCCTATCAGCTTCAATTAGATCCCTTTACATTCCTACAGTAGTACTATCCATTTTCTGTACATGAAAAAAAACCTACTGCTTCCTCTCAAAACCTTCCAGCTCTCTTCCTGCCTCAATACCCCACAGTTTAATCTGAGAGTCTTTAAAACCAATAAAAATGTTCATGAATTTAAATGATAAAAGTCAGTATGGTGGTTTAGCAAAGCCTGTTGTACAATCAAAATTCCTAAAATAGATGAATTGATCCTTATGGATTCATAATAACAAACAAACAATGTACAAATAGCTGCATGCTCTGAAGAAGTTCCATACTGAATATTTTTCCCTTACCAAAACCAAAACCAAAAAAAAAAACAACTCAGTGCTTTTATAAAACTTTGTAAATTACTTTTAAAATGATATTAAATTTTCTGAAATTACTATAATTTTTAGAGTGCACGTATTCCATAAAATGCTTGACTAACTACGATAAACAGATTTTCTTTAAAAGTAGAAACACAATCCAAATAATGATTCTGCAGGGCTTAAAACCACGGTGACAGGTTATAAAACAAAAGGATTTTGATTCAAACTTGCTTAGGGTTCAGGTTAAGATTCTCTGAAACAGCATGTTTAATTCTGTAAATCAAGGAGGCTGGTAGAGGGAGAAAGAGTTCCTTCCGCACATTATTTATTTATGGGTTTTCATGGCTATAGCACAAATTAATCAGCTCTGATATTGCAAATGAAACCAGCTGTAGTTCTTCTTGTAGGCTTATGATGCTTGCTTTGTTAAATACTACACACTGCAAATCAAAGTTTTCATTGCAGTGGTCAAAGATAGAGCATTTTTCAGTGTTATTTTGTTAATCTCAATGTATTTCAGGATCAACATGAGTTTTCTGTGGACATTGTGGATATGTTTATTTTTTAAAGCAGTCTTGGCAAAGTGTGTAATAAAATATAAGCCACCTGAAGGATAGGCTGACTAATCTTCAGTGTTACCACTGAAATGATGTAGCAATGCATGCAAAATTACAAACATTTGTGTCCCTCCTTGTGTTTTTTAGAAACTTTAGTGTAGTTTGAAATATTACAGTGGTTTGAATTCTCTCTCAGGCTGGTAAGATTGTGGTATACACTGCATAAAAACTCATGTATAATCTTTACATGTGAAATGAAGAGACCAAAGACACTTCTCACACCTTATTACAGGACCTTATAGATTCAGATGTTTGCCTGTAAGTTTCCAGGTTCAATCTTAAATATTTGTTTTAGCCTATAAACCCTAAATGCTTTAGAACCCTCTCTCCCAAGACCATACTGCTGCACTTCCCAGTAGCAAAGGCACTTGAGCTGGATTCTCTTTGATATAAAAGATAGGAGACCGCAAGCAAGACATTCTTGTGAGGACCCCTCCACTGTGAAATTTCTCTCTCTCTTTGGTTTATTACAATCCAGTTTTGTTAGGCTATTGCACATGCTGCCATCTCTTTGCATGAGCATTTGGGGAGAATCTGGGATGAGGGATATAGAGGCTGTATTGATTTACTAATGGTCTTGTGTTTGGAGCTGGGTAGTTGGTAGTTTATAAATCAAAACAAAGTAAAATAATTTGTCATGATCAATTGTTTTTTCATCTGTAAATAAAGTGGCCATCTCAGCATCTATCTGTTTGAATAGTTTTTCTACAAGCACAATGTACATTAAACAGAACACTGGTCACCCTAGATTTGCTATTCTTTCAGCATACCATCATTAGTGTAGGAATGGAATTATCAGAGAGGTTCTACCTATAATGATAAACAGTTATTTGAAATATCTGAGTATTTACAGTGGTTGTCAACATGCAGCAAATTCCATAATACCGAGTACAAGTTGTGAGCAAATGGTGACTTTTTAATGGGACTGCTATACTCTCATGGTGACAATACATATACAAATAACCATTTATCTGTCATCTATTAAAGGTATTTCTAGGGGTCCCACCAATCACCATAGTAACTGAATGTCAATTACAGCAATTAAGAGTCACACAGAGCTCTCCTTTATAATCAGAAGTTGCTCTATTTTTTAATTTATTTATTTATAAGCTTTTGTCCAGTGCTCATCACCATTGTATCTGAGCAGCTCATATATATAAAGTACATCCTTGTGAGACAGGGAAGCATTATTACCCCCATTGTATAGTTGAGGAACTGACATGTCCAAGGTCACACAAGAAGTTTGTAGTGGAGCTGGAAGACAAATCCAGATCTCCTGAGTCCCAGTTCAGTGTTTCAATCACAAAATGATACTTGTCCCCTTTAAGTCTTAATTCTCCTCACTGGGGGAGTTTTATAGATATCTAAAACAGACTGCCAGATCAGTGTGCGCTCATTATTTTCAATACCTGATCTGAAATGAAGCCAAGGACCAGTAAAACAAACAAATCTGTGAGTGTCAGTAACAGCTTTGTATATCAAAGTTTTCCAGGCCCACACGTTGTATTTAAGTCTCTAATCAGTTCAGTGCAGACAATGAGATTAATCTACTGGCTTAGTTTTAATATTGTCTTAATTTTTAAAAACTCATTAATGAGATCAAAGATTTTTGGTTAGATAATTTTATCATCTTTCTCAAGTTAGACACAAATTAAAGCTGGAGTTAAACTAGAAAAATCTCACTATTTTACTATTCAGAATAAACTTACTATTTTGAGAAATGGCAGGGCTCCAAAAACCACATGTGCAAATGAAAATTCATATCATATTACTCAAACTACTGTTATATTTGTGCAGTGTACTAATTAGACATAAGTATCTCTCCAAGATACCACATTAAAGAGCCATTCCAGGCTCAAAATATCTACTTTTCACAGTTCAATTCTCTTTGCTGAATGGCATAAAAGACATTTTTGTTGCATAATGTCAAGTGGGGTTATATCGGGTTACATTGCATCACTAGACACAACAAGACATAACCACATGCAAAATGACATAATGCAAATTTCAACAAGATGCTACAGATTCCTGCTACAGATTGAAGTGCTTTCCAGAATTTGTACATCAGTGACTTCCTGCATGATGACTGAAATACTGAAAGTATTTTAGGGGAACATTGTGCACAATGTAACCTCCACCTAATGCAGATGGAGCACTGAAAAGACGTTTCCATTAATAAAAGGTGAGAGAGCAATATTAGCCTCTCCCTCTTCCTTTTGCAACATAGCTTGTTGCTGCCCCTCTTGTCTTCTACCTCATATTTCTTCAAGTATCAGAATTTTCCTTTGTATCATGGCACTGGTGTTGAATACTAACGGGTCCAGTTGATCCCATTTCAGCAGTATCTTTTCAGTTAGTTTGTGTAGGATAAAGAACACCTAACCCATATATAAGTATGTTCTACATAGAGTGGGCTACCTAATTTCAGCACCTGAAGATATGTAGGGAAACTAAAGGATCTTCACAAAAGATCAACCAAGATAATTAGGAAACTAGAAGGATCTCTTTAGGAGGGAAAATGAAAAGAGCTAAATATTTACAGCTTGGCTAACTGATAACTAAATGGCAGGCCATAATAACTGTGATGGGTTGTATCACAGAAACCCCCTTGGGAGCTGCCAACTGATGTGCCAAGACTACCTCTGCTCCTGTTTTTCCTGCCAGCTCAGGACTCCAGCACCCTGTCTTACTGAGCCAGACATTCCCATCTGCTCCAACACAGGCTCAGGATATGAATTACCTGCCCCAAAGCAGCAGGTTTACCTGAAAACAGCTCACAGAAGTGTGCTTGTCTTTAGCACTCAGATGCCCAACACCCAATGGGGTCTAAACCCAAATAAATCCGTTTTTCTCCGTATAAAACTTATGCGGGGTAAACTCATGAATTGTTCGCCCTCTATAACACTGATAGAGAGATATGCACAATTGTTTGCTCCCCCAGGTATTAATACATACTCTGAGTTAATTAATAAGTAAAAAGTGATTTTATTAAATACAGAAAGTAGGATTTAAGTGGTTCCAAGTAATAACAGACAGAACAAAGTAAGTCACCAAGAAAAATAAAATAAAAGGTGCAAATCTATGTCTAATCAAACTGAATACAGATAATCTCACCCTCAGAGATGCTTCAGTAAGTTTTTTCCTCAGATTAGACACCTTCCAGACCTGGGCACAATTCTTTCCCCTGGTACAGCTCTTGTTCCAGCTCAGGTGGTAGCTGGGGGATTCTTCATGATGGCTCTTCTCTCTCTTTGTTCTCTTCCACCTGTTTACATATCCTTTGCATAAGGCGGGAATGCTTTTGTCCCTTTCTGAGCTCCCCTCCCTCTCAATGGAAAGACACCAGGTTAAAGATGGATTCCAGTTCAGATGACATGATCACATGTCACTGCAAGACTTCATTACCCACTTGCCAGCACACAGGTATACAGGAAGACTTACAGGTAAAACACAGCCATTTGCAGACAATGGTCCTAGTTAATGGGAATCATCAAGATTCCAAACCACCATTAATGGCCCACACTTTACGTAATTACAATAGACCCTCAGAGTTATATTTCATATTTCTAGTTTCAGATACAAGAGTGGTACATTTATACAAACAGGATGATCACACTCAGTAGATTATAAGCTTTTTAACGATACCTTACAAGATACCGTTTGCATGAAGCATATCTCAGTTACATTATATTCACTTATTATTAAATTGTTATAAAACCATATAGACTGCACAACGTCACATCCTTCTCCTGAACTTACTGCCAGAGACTTGGACACTGACCATGGCGGAGGCAGTATACCTAAAATTTGTTTTTGGGCTCCCCTTTGGGGCAGACACTCCTGTGTCCCCCAAAAGAGAAAGAGACCCTGATCCAGCTGTAGGCTCACAGCTATGAGAGACTTTTCACTGGCCATCAAAATCCCTCCCCTTTCACTGAGGTTGAGTTTGCTTCCAGCTAGAGTCCTTGGGGTTTGTTCTCACCACAGCAGTGACCAGAACCCCAGCTTCCAGCTTCAGGATACCTGTCTCTGTGCCCCTCTTTCACTCCATTACATCCAGTTCATGCTTCTGGGTCTTAATGGCTTTGTCTCTTAAGTCCAGGCTGGTGGGCAGCCTTTTCTTTTTCCAGGGCGGCCTTTTCCCAGGCAAACTGTACATCAATTTTCATTTGTCTTCCCTTGAGACTACCACTCGATCACGCAATGAGCTGGGATACCACAGAGGACCCCCACCTGCCAGAACAGGTACCCCTCCATTCCTGTCTTGCTACGTTAGACACTCCAGTCAGCTTCAGCACAGACGCAGTGGTTGGGCCACACCCATCTTCAGTTCACTGAAACTGAGATACACTCAGCTCAGGGGATTCTCAGGTAACAGAGACTTTCACAGTGCTCAGTGTTCAGCCTTTCTGGGCAATTTGCACCCTGTGCAGTTTTAGCTGCTTCTGATCTTCCTTCTCATTTATTTTGCTTTCTTTTCTATCCTTACTTCCCTTACCCAAAATAAGCAAACAGAAAATAACAAACCAGTAACCATTATGTCTGTTCTCCAGCCACTACACTTAAAACTCACTTAAAATCACTACCAGCACCTCAAAGCAATCAGCTGTGCACAGATCCTGCCGACTACGCCACCGTGACGGGTTGGATCACAGAAACCCCCCTGGGAGCTGCTAACTGATGTGCCAAGACTACCTGTGCTCCCATTTTCCCTGCCAGCTCAGGACTCCAGCACTCTGTCCAGGGTCTGTGTTGGAGCAGATGGGGTGTCTGGCTCCGCAAGACAGGGTGCTGGAGTCCTGAGCTGGCAGGGAAAATGGGAGCAGAGATAGTCTTGGCACAGACTATCAGTTGGCAGCTCCCGGGGGGTTTCTGTGATGCAACCCGTCACGATAACCATCTACATGTATTGGAAAATTGTAAACCAAAAGGATGGAAGGGATTTATTATTGTGATATAAGGAGCATATCTAAAAATTAAGAAAATAAATAAGAAAAGGATCCTCATGAAAATCTATTAGGTTGTGCAACGGCTGTGGAAGAGAATTAGTGAGAACTTGCAACACTGACTCCAGCCTGTTGGCCATACTTAATCAGAGTGATGGTGGTCAAGTGCGCCTATCAGGATTGTTTGAGGTGGATGGCCTGGGCCTACATCCCCTTCCAGCCAATGATAGTCTCACTGGGATCTGTGACTGAATGCCCTCTACGCATGAGATTGGTTGGAGGGGTTGATCAGATTCTCTCTTAAGGTAAGTTCTAAGGGAAGAGAAGTCCTTTTGTTTCCTCTCTCTTTCCAGCATTCCTCCCACCAGCATGTCCATACACTGAAGCAGAGGAATTGGCTCTTTCAGTTGGCTGTGTAAACTATATAAATGTCTTCTGCATTTGTTGTATGTTACTAATATACTATGATTGTTTTTTCTGTATCACTAAGTTGAAATTATGGTCAGGTAATTTATTAAATTTATAAGTATGAGTTTCTGACAGGATAGTTCTTGTAAGGGAAATTTGCAAGCTTGTTAGACTGGAGGACTGGGTCTTTATCTCCCAATCTGGTAATTGAAGGAAATGTGATGTCTCATTATTAGAGACTGGCAAAGGGGGCCTCACCTGTGGACATTGTTGCCCTCATTGAGACAGGAGTGTTTGCTGGTCTAAATTGTAAACCAACAAGGCCAGGCCTTGATTAATTGTATGGCCAAGTTGGTCCATGGATTAGCTAGACTGGAACATAGTAATAAACATTTATTTCATTATATTATATCATATTTATTTCATTATTCATTATATAATTCAGTATATAATGTCATTATTATAAACCAGTACAAGTAGCATCCTATTGTGGGAAGATTGGCTATGTCTGCCCTTTCTACAAGAACAATCCTTTGTTTGCTGTGTTGACTGTTTCTGTTTTGTCCAATAAAGAAAGCTGTAGCCTCTTGCTATTCTTTATGTGTATCATCCTTACATGTTCTTGGCTGTATAAGATTGGACAAAGCACCAGCACTAGAAAATATACCATTGGAAACAATCCTGCAATCCCAGAGGCTGGGCTAAATGAGCTGCTGTAGCGGATTTTGTTAATTTATAATTTCTATGATTCTGTGATAATCCATGCATTCTCCAGTAGTTCTCCAGTCTCAGCTTGCTTCTAATTGGCAAATGAGAATTACTGCCAGTAATGATCATACAAATGTGTAAATATTTATGAACTCACAAGTTTGGAATATACAGCTTTTCTGGCTGTCAATCTTCATAGCTACATATTTTTGGCTTACAGACTCATATCTGAACATCAAAAATTGCAAATTTCAAGTCTTTTGAGTCAGGACACATTTTCATGCCAACCTCACCACAACACACATTTAATTCATTTTCAAAAAGGGATGAAAGGGAATAAATGTAATGGGATCCTACTGTCTCATGCAGGTTCCCATGGCAGCATAGCAGGCTCAAGAGCCATCAGACAGTGAGGGGGGGGAAAGACACACAGAATGGAGATGCTGGATCTCTTACATGGAACCACATCAGAGAGAAAGCAAAAGCCCAGGAGCTGAGGCAGTATGATATCTGGTAATCTAAGCAAAGTGAGAGATTAGTGAGGAGTGGGTAGCCTTCAGCAACACTTTCCTACCTCTTCATCACTGATCTCCAGTGACTGCTCTTTGATTATCAGAAAACATCCTTTGCATCTGTCCTCATCCTCCTCTCTAGAGTGCTCTTGCTTTTCTGCTCTCTCTTTTGGTCTCATCCCTCCACTAGAAGCTGTTTTTCACACCCAAAATTCTACTGTCACCTACACCTATCGGTCACAATGGGGTTGCACAGGTCTATGGGCAGTGTCTGTTCAAAGCTCTATAGTACTCACATAACAATGCTCTGCAAAAATGTAATTGTGGATTCCGCATTTACTGTAACTCAGTTATTTTCAGGTCAAGTAAATAAATTATTTTTCTAAGTTACCCCAGCAAGCTCATCCAAGATGGCCTAGATCCCTTCTTTATGTTCGTCATCACCTGCCCCAACTGAGGCCCCAGAATCAGAACTAGCAGTGAAACAGTTAAAATGTAATTGAACTATATACAGAATCTCAAGTCATACCTCTACCTTACACACACCTACACCTATAGTACACAAAAACTGGTTCAGGATTACTGGAGATTATATATGAGAAGGAACAAACAGTTTGGCTTTCATGTCTCAGTTGAATTCGGAGGGCTGAAAATTAACTGGAAACCACTGAGACACTACAGATGCAATTTTACAATCACTTTTCAGATATAACCACAATTTAAGAAAATATTATTAAAGTAAAAACAGCTGGGACTACATCTGTTCAATGTATTAATTCTGATTGATATTGTGAAGTTGTATTATGAATGCTTATATGAATGTGGACCCACCATTGTTGACAGGTCTTGTATCATGTACACCCCAACAGATACAATGGGAATTACTTAAGATTAATGACAGTACTTAAATATTAAGGTACTTAAAGCCAGCCAGGAAGAGGAAGCATGGGGCACGAAAGAGCAAGATCGCAGAAACTGAGTGAAGGGCTCCAGGAGAAAGAGGTCACCCATCATATGCAGCCTCATGGTGCCTTTCTGCTTGCTTTCCTGAGCCCAGGTGGCCCCAAGGACTCTGAACAATGCAAAGGACTTGGACCCCAGCCCAAAGACTGCTCTGGAGTAGTGAGGCATGGATATGCATTCAGTGTTTGTTGTTTACATGATCAGTACTCCCTGGTGCTTTACATGACAAAGTATAAAAGAGCATTAAGGTGTTAGATTCTGTGCAACGTATATGTATGCACATGCTTAACTTTACTCATGTTTGTTGTCCCATTGAAATATAATTTAATTTAATTAAACAACACACATTTGTATGATTGCAAGCAGAGCAGGAAGCCATTAAGTACCAAAACGTGGACTGGGGTGTGTCCAGGGCATTGCTGTGCTCCAGCAGCTTCTGGCTTCTAGAATTGTAATTTGGGGGTCATTGCAGCCAGCCTCAAGTTAAATCAGCCCAGAGACTGCTCTAACCTTTGCTTTGGCCACAACAGTTGTCAGCCAGGCCCTGGATCAGAGGAAGTATAAAGCTTCTGTACAGCCACCTTTGCCCTCCACACCAGGTCCTACTCAAGCACAGCTTAGCTGGACCCAAGTATTGGGCTTTCTGGGTCCAATTTATACTGTTCAGGAGATAAGTCCTTTTAGAGTCATAGAGTGGTGGAGGGAACAAAAATGGGCTGGGTCCCAGCTTTGGCAGGAAGCAGTAGTGCTGCCTCTACAGCATAGTTCTCTCCTTCTGATCCTGCAGAAGTCCCTTCATAGGTGCATTGCTGGGGTTTAAACTTACAAATGTAGCTCATTACTGGGCCATCCTCATTCTTCTAGGGGACAGGGACCATCTGCCTTTTCCTTCAGGCTTGGTTCCTAAACAAGCCTCTGATTCAAGTGTTGCTTGGTCCTTGGGGGTCTAGCTGTTCTACTCCAGGTGCTGCTCTGGCTAGCAGACCTGTCTCCAACTCTGCAAGCAAGGCTCTGTCCCTCCTTCCTGGCCAGTCACCCCTGGGCTATAGGGAGAACTACTCTCCACAGCATTATGCCTCCCTTATCCATTGCTCTGAGGGAACATGGTGAATGAATTAATAATAACCCAGTCAGCTTACTCAGCTCAACTCCCTTTCTCCCTCTGGATGAGAATGTTCCCCCTGAGAGGAAGTTTCATGAATTTTGGTCACGGGAGGAGACTCCAGCCTCACAGCCCTGCATAAGCCATGCTGCTAAAGACCCAGAAGGTACCAAGTAAAAGTGTTATTATTATTGTTTATTGTATTGCAGTAGCACTGTAAGGGTATGGCTGGAGCAGCTCCCCAACACAACATGGGTCTCCCTATGGGGAAGAAGTCTGTATATCTGGTGTCCAACAAGGCAGGCTTTGGCCCAAGGTTAGTTATCCCTTCAGTCTTACCCCAGATGGGTGAACTTGAGGGTCTCCACCCTAAAACATTTTACAAAAAAAAGCAAATGTAACTCAATATTGGGCCATCCCAGTCTTCCGGGATGGGTGAGAGGGAGAGAAGGGGAGGGTCTTCTGCCCCCCTTTCCTCAGGCTTAGTTCCAAAAAAGTCTCTGATTCAAGCACTGCTCACTTCTTGGGGGGCTAGCAGTTCTACCCCAGTGGCTGCACTGGCTAGCAGGTCTGTCTTCACAACTCTGTCCCTCCTTCCTGGCCAGTCAGCCCTGAACAGAGACAGGCTCTCTCCTTTTATTCCCCTCCAGGTTTGGCATTGGCTGCAAGTATAGCAGGGCAGGGCTAGCTGGGCCCCAAAGTTCTCCTTAACGCTTTCTCCGCTGGTATAGGGCTTCTCTGCCCCATCACATTCACTTAGAGACTACAATCAGACATTAGGATCCCATTGTGTTAGGCACTAGATGTACATATAAATAATATAGTCCCAGCCCCCAAAGAGTTTTAAATCTAAACATGTGACAAGGTAACAATATGTGAATAAAATAAGCAAATGAAGGCGATGTGTGGGTAAGGAGAGGAGTGAACAAGGTAAACAGGGAAGCAATTCTGACTAGCTTAATAAATTGTAGTGTCAGGAGGACCACTGCCTAGCCATTGTCAAGTGATTTGATTAGATCAGGAGACAGCCTGGAGGCACAAGCTATCCACAAAATTCAGGAGATCTACTGATTTGGGGGGCTGATCCCATGCTACTTCTGAAGAGCTGGAGCTGGGGGAATCCCATCCTTTACAATGGAAACTCCAAAGTATTAACTCATACAGTCTCCTAATTGGAGTACCCTTCCTGGGGGGCAACATGGCAACAATCCCTCAATTACTTTGCAGCGACTCTGAGCTCTGGTACTGCATGTACTGTCCTGTGCAGAAAAAAACCACAAAAAGTGTTGCCTTCTTCTAACACTGAACAAGAAACTTCATCAGAATAAAGAAAACACTATTGTCCTTTAAAACTGCTCTGCCACTCTGTCTACCTGCTTTACTGTAGTATTTCAGCCTATAATCAACTCTAGGAGCCATCTTACTGCTTCAGATTTAAGGAAACAGTACACATGTCCTCACATGTACATTATATTTGTTCTGGATCTGCATCCCAATGACCTATAATCAAGTTCCAAATAAGATGTAGTTAAATATTGCTGCTAATTTTAAACAGTGCAGCATACAATACTAGTCTCAGAATGAAGTGTGAATAAACATCATATTATGTACAAGTGAAATAGGCCTTGATTTGGTATAGCATGTCAGGTGTTTCTCTTGAAAATTGTTACATATGTTTGTTTTGATCTTCTGCCAAGATTGGGAAATTGTTAAATATCTTTTATGTACTGCTTGTCTAAATTCAACAGAAAATAACAGGGTGTCTGAGCATACTTTAATATTGCCCTTCATCTACAGTTTCCGTCCGTGGGAAGCCAAAACGAACTGCACTCAAATTATGGCTCTACCTGTGGGAAACAAATCTGTGAATATTAATTCATTACAAAGGTGCAGTGATAATGGGTGTTAATCCACTTTAACTTGCATCTAAGAGGAAACATTTGAGACACACTTGTAAGTGAAACAATGTATTTATAAGAACAGTTCAAGGTTCACAATTCATAGTTTTCAAATAATCCTCTTTCTATCCTCTCTTCCTGTAAAATAGTGCAAGATCATGCAACTGAGATTTTAAAGAGAACCTTCAGTTTCAAGCCCTCAAAAACTTTGTATCATCAAATCATTTGCCTCCACATCTATGGAGGCTCATAAGGTTTCTCTGCATTCTGTAGTAAACGGAGGGTTTAGAAATCTTGCATAGACCAAGTTCATTGTACATAGTACAGCACACATCAGACAGGAGCAACTTTTGATTGCTCTCCACCTGACCTAGATTAGAATCAGTGATACATAGATGTAATACTCTGTCTCCCATTATATATCTCTTGATCCATCTGATTTCCATTATTGTAAATTGTTTCACTTCAAGATCTGAAGAGCAGTAGGATATCTGGTTAAATTCATAGCTGTTGTCACTTTATATGAACCCAGAGAAGTTTAGGTTAGGGTTCCATCCACAAAGTTCATCTAACTCAAAACCTTTCCAGAGTATTGTGGAGTACTGTCTTTTAGAAAGTAAATCCAGGCAAACATAGAAGAGCACATCCAACAACATTTTACTAGCAGAACTCTCTGCTTCATACTCTAATACTTCATGCTTTACTGACTGAGTAATAGTATTCTCAGGTAATAGCTATACGGCGGCCTTCAAATGGACACATCATTTAAAGGTTTCAGAACAACAGGCTTTTCTGGGCTGGAACTACCATGCATATATCATCAAACTGCAACACTACCTTTGCCAAACCCTTTATTATCAAAACTCAGACTCCATTTCATAGGTTAGCATGTAGCCGGTCCTTGTGGGTTTGTCCAAGTAAAATACTAACGTGGCCAAGTATAAAAAACAAACCTGCAACCAGATCCTCTGCTAATGAAAATTGCCATGCTGATGTCAATGAAATACTCCAGTTTACACTAGCAAAGGATCTGGGCTCTATTCTTTTCTTTTCAGATATAGCAAAATCTTGCTAAATCACACTGTCTCATAGCTCAAACCTCTGCTGTTTTCCCCAACTTCTTAGCAAAAACTTAATAGCAAAGGTCTCTAGTGAAGTCTCTAATTATTAAAACTTCATTACTTCTACAAAACATACTACAGAATACATTTATTAGTATATGAGCAAGCATTATAAATAATTAAACTAAACTACGCTTAGCAAATAAATGAACAAAATGCATCTTTGCTTGTTGACTGTTTTTGTGATGGTGAACTTGCTACAGAATGTAAGGTTCTTTCTGCAGGGACGGGGGCTTTTATTAGACTGCAAGCAGCCATGCACACCTATACACTGAACAAATTAATAATAATAAGTGTTTGTTCAATTGCCCATTAACTCAAAACATCAGGTAATTCACAAAGTCTCACAGCACTAATTAGCAAGATTCTACTACAGACACTCCCCAACTTACACAAGCATTCTGTTCCAGAACACCTTGTGTAACTCAAATTTTGCATAAGTTGGAAATGTATACCCAACCATTATGCAAAAAACAAACAAAAAAACCCACAGTGGTAGATCATTAGAGTACTCACATATTAGAATCAATTTGTGCTTTAAAAGGCCCCAATCTTTCCATGGAGCCCATGCAGACTCTCACTGAAGTCAGTGGAATCCATTCCAGAGTAAAGGCTTTGCTCACATGTATCCCATTGCATAATAGGGGAATAAACGTACAATAAAGAGGAAGTTGAAGACAGACAAAAACACTTTACTTGTGAGTCAACTGCTCTGTCCACCCTGCCCTTTATTTCTCAATGCCAACTGCAGGTGCATATTTCAAAGGGAATATAAACCCCTTTAAGTGTGGAAGCTACAAGAACTAATAAAAGCAAATACTCAGAATACAAAAAAAAATTCACCAGTATGCGGGAAGCACTACTGTGTGTCAAAACTATGAAGCCACTTTTTCCTTTCCAGGATTCACATGAGGATAAAAAATACAGAAAGCAAGTAGTTAAAGACATTCTATCATCCTCAGACATTGTCAGAATGTGAGATATGCTGGAGAGGAAATTCACAATATCTTTGACACCTTATCAGAAACTTGCGATACTGCTGTATACTGGACAGCAATATAGATGCTTAATGAATATTTCAACTCTGAAAGATCACCAAGAGGAGATCTATGCATTTTGTCAAGATAGACAACAAACCTGCCTCCACCTATGAATTTTCTAATGTGGGAAGAGATTAAACCCAGAGATTATCCTCAGAGACTTAGCGTGGCTGACAATGTTCCAAACTGCTCGTGCATCTCAAATGAGGAACATCATGCTTTTGCATATAAAGGAATGAATTCTTAGACCTTGTGATACCAGCAGAAAACTTTCCTAAATAAAAATAAATGAATAAAACTAAATGTCTAGCACTGTGTTACATTATGGCAGCTAAACATGCCACATTTTATATTTAAGAAAGGCTGTAAAATAGTTTATACCAAATCACTAGACCTACAGTTGTAATGTGGTAGATAATGTATTTCAGAGTCTAGATGCCTACTTTCATTTTGTAATTGTTTCTGTTCCTAAAATACATAATAGCATTATATATAACTTTTCATATTTAGCATGTATACAGCTATCAATTAATCCTTAAAACAACTAATCCTTGTGGCTAGGTAACTAAGCATTATCCCCATTTCACAAATGAAGAAAACATGGCAGAGAAGTTAAGACACTTATCCGAGGACACTAGGTTGAAGCCAGATTTAGAAATCCAGAGACCCTGCCTCCCCAGATCATTACATCACAATTATGTCTAAAGTACAAAGCCAAACAATAAGCCCCGTTGATAAAATACTTACAGTCTTTTGTGCATGCACTGTCCTGAACCACCACCCACTGTGTGCGTGTGTGTGGGGTGAGGGGTAGGGTTGGGGTTCTTTCAGATGAAAGGCCCTTCGTGATGACTCATGAAGCTTCCTATGTAACCAGGTTTTGAAGGAAATGGAGAAGCCTTGTCCATATTCTTGAGCCTGATTTTCATGAAATGCAATTTCCAAGTAAAGTTGTGCAATAAACCACCATAGGCATTTAAACAAAGAGTTTACAGTACTCTTTGCTGCTTCACAGCATCACCATTTTAGATTCTATGCCCAAAAAATAGGTTAATTCTACTGTTGTTATAGTGTTAGGACCAACTCCAGTTTAAAGACTTCCCTTGACTTTAATAAGAGCTGGTCAAACCATTATTTTGGTTTCTACGGAAGTTTGCAACCTGAGTCCTCCATCCTCTTTATGTAACTTGATGCATTTAGAATTGTAACTAGTGCCAACTAGAAAATTGCTGACACCTGCTCAGTCACCTAGTCTACAAAGTACCTAAATGGTTGGTTACCACAGAAAATGCTTCTGAAACTTTCCCTGTAGAAATAGAATAAACCATAATTCTTAACAAAATGATTTTCACATTTTTTGAAGAAAATGCTATAAGGACAGAAGAACCTCATTTAGGGGTATGTCTATACTCTGAAATTAGGTCGAATTTATAGAAGTCAGTTTTTTAGAAATCATTTTTATACAGTCGATTGTGCATGTCCCCACACAAAATGGTCTAAGTGCATTAAGTCAGCGGACTGCGTCCACAGTATCGAGGCTAGCATCGACTTCTGGAGCATTGCACTGTGGGTAGCTATCCCACAGTTCCTGCAGTCTCTGCTGCCTATTGGAATTCTGGGTTGAGCTCCCAATGCCTGATGGGGCAAAAACAGTGTTGCGCATGGTTCTGAGAACATGTCATCAGGCCCCCCTCTCCCTCCCTCCCTCCATGAAAGCAACAGCAGACAATCGTTTTACACCTTTTTTCCTGGGTTACCTGAGCAGATGCCATACCACAGCAAGCATGGAGCCCACTCAGCTCACCGTCACCGTATATCTCCTGGGTGCTGGCAGATGTGGGACTGCATTGCTACATAGCAGCAGCTCATTGTCTTTTGGCAGCAGATAGTGCATTACAATTGGTAGCCAACATCATCGTACTCCTGGGTGCTCTTTTAGCCGACCTCGGTGAGGTTGGTCAGGGGCGCCTGGGCAGACATGGGAGTCACTCAGTCAGGTCATTCCCATCCTCTGCTGAGCACTCAGGAGATGATGATGGCTAGCAGTCATACTGCACTGTCTTCTGGTGAGCAGCCAGGAGATGACGATGGCTAGCAATCATAATGCAGCATCTTCTACCGAGCAGCCAGGAGATGACGATGGCTAGCAGTCATACTGCACCGTCTGCTGCCAGCCTAAGATGTAAAAGATAGATGGAGTGGATCAAAACAGAATTGACCCATTTTGTTTTGTGAAATCAATGGCCTGCTAAACCCAGGGTTTTGCGTTCAGTCCTTGAGGGGGCCATCCTGTGTGACAATTGTTTGTGTTTCTCCTTGATGCAAAACCACTCCTTTTGTTGATTTGAATTCCCTGTATGCCATGTCATCAGTTGCCCCTCCCTCCATCACAGCAACGGCAGACAATTGTTTTGTGCCTTTTTTCAATGCTGACGCCATAGCACTGGGATCATGGAGCCCGCTTAGATCACCGTGGCAATTATGAGCACTGTAAACACCACGTGCATTATCCTGGAGTATATGCAGAACCAGAACCTGCAAAAGTAAAACCAGGCGAGGAGGCAATGGCAGCACAGTGACAAGAGTGATGAGGACATTGGACATAGACTTCTCACAAAGTACGGGTCAGGCAATGTTCACTGCATGTTGATGAGCTCTGCATGAGCTCTGCATGGTCACCTGTGCTGATCAACTCGCCATGCTGGCCAAAAAGGAAATGAAATTCAAAAGTGCGGGGGCCTTTTCCTGTCTACCTGGCCAGTGCATCAGAGTTGAGAGCGCTGTTTAGAGCGATGACAATGGAGCGCTCTGGGATAGCTCCCAGAGCACAATACTGTCGAATTGCCTTCACACTTCCCCAAATTCAACCCAGCAAGTCCAATTTCAGTGCTAATCCCCTCGTCAGAGGTGGAGTAAAGAAATTGAGTTAAAGCCCTTTAAGTCGAAAAAAAGGGTTTCCTCGTGTGGATGGGTCCAGGCTTAAATTGTAACACTGCTAAATTTGACCTAAAATAGCAGTGTAGACCAATTTCTACTCTCAGTGTCCCTTTTGAACCAAGTCAGCTGTCAGGTGCATAAAGCAGAGACTATAGAACATGTATGTAGCAGTCCTTTAAAATATGAACATGTGCACTTATATTTTTCTCAAATTTCTCCCCATAATATGATAGGGCATATGGTATTTTGAACATGCATAATTTGCTTTCATGACCTTAATTTTCAGTTGCACAGACAAATTATAAAGTTTACTATTACACACAAATAGCTATAAAACTTCAGATTTAATTTTTTAAAAAGCCTTTTAGAAATGGTCAAAATTTGACTTAACTCCCCTCCCATCCCCACTTTATCTCAATATTTACTAGAATGCATAGCTAAGCTATGCCACTTGAGGAAAGCATTATAGGAATTTACTGAAAAACTTTGTACTAGGAATAAAAAAGTCTTTGGGCAAGCTATAATTCCTCCTGTACAGATCTTGATCTTAAAGTGCGCTCATTTGATTCAAAAGATGTTTTTGCTTAAAAGAAGGGGTGTTGCTTTATGAATGGCTGCAATAAAGGATTGAAATCTACTGTAGCTAGAATGTTTTATACTGAAAAGAAGCATTCTTGGAGAGGTTCTTACTGCATGCTCATTAAAAGGTAAACTTTTCTTGGGCTGTATGTCATGTCAATCATTGCTTTCTTGCAGACCCAAAGCCTTCTTTTTCTCTGTTAGAAGCTGTTATCTTCAAAGCCATATCAAAACAGTGTTTGTTCTGCACTTTGATTTCACTCACACAGAGAATTCAAAGAGTACAGGTCTATTTGAGAGAGTGAGAGAGAATTTCAGATGCTATGTATGCATTTGTCTTTGTATATTTGTGAGCTTGAATTAAGTGACTAGTTGTTAATAAAGTCATGCACATTAGTAATGGAATGTTCTCATTCAACCACTCACCCCCCTCCTCACATTCATAAATGCACTAAAACTTAGTGGTAATTGACCTCAGAGCTGCATTCTCTTTATTAAGGAAGTCATTTTTATTTAAAAACAAAAAATGATCAAGGATGACAAATTCCAACACTTGGTACAAATGGTAAAATTTGGTTTATTTTTCCAAAAGATAATTCTTTTGTAAATTTTACCTATAGTACATTTTTCCTGAGGCATGTTTGATATCATTCATCAAAGATAGAGGAAGGTGATACAAAAACATATCAGATAGTGCAAAAATGTCTATATGAAAAGATATATTCACTGAATTAGTCCTCACAATAATTTCTGTTTATGCAAAAAGGTAAACTGAGGAAACATTTTAAGGTTGGGATTTTCAGACATCTAAGGGAGATGGCCCAAATCCCACTGAATTTCAGTGTGGAGAGGGAAAGGGGTCATATGCAAGTGCCTAACTCCCTTAGACTCCTTTGAAAGTACCAGATTCGAAAAATATCACTAGAGTAATATTGGTTAAGCAAATAGAAAAATCAGAGAAAATTGTCAGCAAAACACATTGGGAATGCATTTTTATTTAAATCAAATCTTTTGGATCTACAGAATGATAAGATAAGTCATAAAAATTAAAGATTGTCAGAAACAATAAAAAGCAACATCTTGGCTTTTATTGAGATCTACTCTTTCAGAGTCACTTCATGGCATTGAAAAATATCTTAGCATTAGTCTTATATTCTTCAGCTTCTAAGTCTTTTACAATGAGATATGGATGAAAAAGAACTAGGGAAGCAAACAGGCAAAGCTATGCAGATGTATAAAAATCAACTACACTACACCTGCAGACTATTCGCAGAGACAACTGCCCTTAAAAGACTGCAGATGAGGGCCCTGAAATTCAGTTATTTGCAGTATTTAACCACCCAGTGTTTGAAGGGCAGTTGTGTACCTTTTCACTGTCAGTGAAAAGCTGGCCTGATTTTATTTTATTTATTTAATTATTTATTTTGCATTGTAGAACACTGCACTATAGGAGGAGGAGGAAAAGACAGAGGTCAAAGGATAATTCCCACTTACTGAGACACACATTCTCCATCAGTGCCTAACTCTCACAGAAATCAGAAAGACAAAGTTGAAGAGCCAAGGAGTTCTTATAGTCCTTTTAGAACCAAACCTCCTCCCTCCCTCCAAACAAAAAACAAACAAACCCAAAATACCCTTTACTAGGATATGGTTAAATAGACCTGTACTAGTATGTCCTTTACACTGACGCTATTTTGGACTTGTCAAAATTCCCTACCACTGATTTAGTTGGTGTTTTTCAGCAAGTAGCAAAAAGAAAAACATAAGCTCAAAACTGACTTTCCTCCACTTTCATAATAATTAAAAATAAAACAAATGCAAGTACTAGCTATAGAAGTGTGTGTTCACACCAAACTTTCATTCTCACACCTTCACTGAGTTTGCACCAATATCAGTAAACTAGCAGCCACGTCCCAACTCTCGCAATCAAGTATCACAGATTTGTAAGTCCTTTATTCAGAGAGGCTTAAATATAATGGCATTGGTTGGATCGCTTATCAAAGTTTCTACAGTGGTCATGATTTTTTAGTAATCATGCCAATGATTTAAATGAGAGTTTTGTTTAAAGGGTCTGTTGTTATTATGCTGGTTATGACTTTTGATTTTATAGATCTGATTCTTTGTTACAGTCTCTTTTACAAAGGCAAACAAATTTCTTGAAGTGTGAGGATCACTAATAATAATGATGATAGGTTTGTAATGAGACAATTAACATGGCTTTTCTCTCCAACTCTTTCTTGTCTCAGAAAGTAGCCATATATGTGTTTTCTGTTGTCCTTTTATTCCTTAACTCATAGATCCAGGGCTGGCTCCAGCTTTTTTGCTGCCCCAAGCGGTGAAGAAAAAAAAAAAGAAAAAAAAAGAAAAGCTCAATTGAGCAGAACGATTGAAGTGCCGCCGAAGTGCCACCGAACAGGAAGCAAGGCACTGAAGGACACACCGCTGAATTGCCGCTGCAGACCTGGACGTGCCACCCCAACAATGGATGGAGATGTAGCCCCTTTCTATTGGCCGCCCCAGGCATCTGCTTCCTTTGCTGGTGCCTGGAGCCAGCCCTGCATAGAACTTTGTTAACCTCCATGGATGTTCTTGAGGGGGTTTATGGCAAGGCTTTCTATTTGCCCTCTCACAGCAAATGACTCTGAACAGCAAGAGGGACAATGTCTGCAGTTCTGTTACATCAGTGTTGTTTGTTTCAGGATCCCCAGCCTCTCTTTCTCCTTCCATTTAGTTTAAACTGAATTAGCTCATGATCACTTCAACCAAGGCTGTCCTCTAGAACCAGTTTTTCTACGAGGTCATTGCTCCTTACCAATGCTAAATCTAAAATGGCATCACCTCTTGTTGGGTTGATGACTATTTGGTGTTGAAGTCTGTCAGCTATCACATACAGGAATATCTGGGCTCTACTATTATTGGTAGCATTTGTTCTCTAATCAATGTCAGGGAAATTGAAATTTCCCATAATCACACAATTCCTAGTGGTAGTTAGTTCATTAAAATATTAAAGTCTCTATCCATAGCCAAATCAGATCCTGGGGGTCGGTAGCAGACCCCCAAACGCTATTCCAGTGGAGCCTCTGTTACCTTTCTTCACCAAAGTGATTTTGACGCAAACACACACTGTTTTAGCAATTCCATCACTTCTAATTGCTTTACAGTCTACCTCATCATTTATACATGATGCTTCTCCACCAACTTTACCTTTATTTCTGTCTTTTTGTGAACAACACACCACCATTTCAGTACCTGTTTTCTAGTCATGACTAGTATTCTGCCATATTTCTATTATCTCTATAATATTTGGTTTCACTTAATGCACCAGTAAGTCCAATTCCTCCCTTTTGTTACTAGGCTCCTTGCATTGGTGTACAGACATCTTAATTGTTTCTGCTCAGCTTCACCCAGATTCCTATTCTATAACCATTTGTAATAGATGGACACGTAGTTAGCTCTGAACAGCTCCAAGTATGACAATTCCATACCCTCCTTTGTCTGATTATTCTATGGGCCAATAGTTTTTTATAAAGTTTTTTTCCCAATATTCAAATTTTCCCTGCTGCAACTTAAGACCATTCCTTCTTGTTCTGTCTTCATTGACTGATGAGAATAATTAATCCCTGCCCTGTTCAAAACATCCCTTTACGTGTTTTTAGAGCATTATTATGTCTCCCTTCAGTCATCTTTTTCTCTACCCTGAACTTGTCCAGTTCTCGTAACTTATCCTCACTGTGTTATTTTCCAAACCTTTTATCATGTCTTTACAGATAGTTATTATGTCTCTCATAAGTCTTCTTTTTCTCTACCCTGAACATGCCCTGTTCTCATAATGCTTCTTCATGGTGTTATTTTCTAAACCTTCTATCATTTTTGTTGCTCCCCACCGAACTCTCCCCTATTTGTCTATGTCCCTTTCAAAAATCTGTCACTGCTGTACATTTTCCTGTGCACATGGCACACTACTTAAATATGTACCTTAAGGCAGGGTTCTCAACCCTTTTCTTCCTGAAGCCCCTTCCAACATGTTCTAAAAACTTCGCAGCCCACCTGTGCCACAAGAACTTTTTTCTGCATACAAAAGCCAGAGCTGGCATTAAGGAATAGCAAGCAAGGCAATTGCCTAGGACCCCACACCACAGGGGGCCCCACAAAGCTAAGTTGCTCAGGCTTTGATTTCAGCCCCAGGTGGCAGGTATCAGGGCCCCAGGCTTCAGCCTTGCATGGCAAGGCTTCAGCTTTCTGTCCTGGATCCCAGCGAGTATAACACTGGTCCTGTTTGGCAGAACCCCTGAAACCTGTTTGCAACTTCCCCATCTGTCAATGGGCCCCAGACCCCTGGCTGAGAACCATTGCCCTAAGGTATTATGCTGCTATATCTGATCCTCTTGCAGTATGTGCCTGTTCGTTTTTCCTAACATTTGTTGTTTCTTTCACTCTTGTTTAGCTCTCTCTTACTCTCGGTCTTGTTCATTATTGTTTTCTTCCTGATACCCTCAGTATGCTATTAAGAGTTTATTTACAGGAATATTGATGAATGCATAACAGTGTGAACTGAAGTGCATCAAAAGTTTATATCTTTCTATTTATTTGACCTTGTTAAAGTAAGGAAACGATTATTTTGTACAAAATATCTGTATCAGGACTTTTGTTTCTTTAGCATTTATATGTTAACTCAGAATTATATGATCCTTATTTAGATCTTTGGATGAATAAAGCAATTCTCAGAATGTTTTAATAATTAATCGAAGGCTTTGCTGCAGGGCTGCTTTGTTCTGAAAATTATACAAACTACATGATGGAGAGGAATGCTGTAGGAGTTTATTGAGGTTGCATTGTAGTAGGTACAACTTTTTATTGAATATGTATGTAAATCAGAGCATGGGAGTAAAAGACCAACATTCAGTGCACCGCTTTCCTTTTGCAACATTTGCAAGTTTTTTCCTGTATTTTAGAAATGTTCTGAACTTACAATGAGCTTCAAGCTAACAAATCCTGTGTGAACACACAGAGCCACAAGTGGAGTCAATGAGGCTCTGTGCAGTGGTAGTTACCAATATTTGGAATTCATTTCAGGTTTGCTGCCTAGGACATTGGCTGTTTTTTGCAACAGAAAAAGGATTGTATGAGCTTTGTTTGGGAAAAGTCTTCTTTACACAGTTTTCTTCTAACAACAAAGAAATTCTCCATCTGCGTTTTGGTCAGTTATGTTAATGTTACTTCTCCTACCTTCCATTGACATCTGTGACAGCTCCCATATTGTTTTCAAAACATAAGCAGTCTCATGTCTTGGATTACTTTCTGCTAGTGCAAAGCTAATTCCCTGTACATTTTGTGTGTACACATGCATATGCACATAGATAAACACACAAGTCCTGCAAAGTTCTAGGAAGCTCCTTGAAAAATTAAAACCCATATAAACTATCTCTTGTTCTTTTCCCTTTAGTATATTACACAATTATTTAATAGATCAGGGTCCTTTATACTTCAGTTACACAGAGGGAGAAGACAAATAATTCCATCAGTTTTAAGGGAGCATAATTATCGTAATAAATAATCTTATATAACTTTAATTTAGCCCAGAGGTTCTCAAACTGTGGTCCATGGACACCACTGGTCTGCGAGTGCCATTCAAGTGATCCGCAGTTAGTTCCCTCTAAGGTGCATGCTTGGATGGCTGCAGACAAGAAAATGAAGGGCCATCCACCTAATTAGTGGAGCTGCGCAGGTGTGGTTCCACTAATTAGGTGCCTGGACCCTGGAGAATATGCACGTGTAAGGTGAGGTGGTGGCCTTGGGGGGAATAGGGTGTAGGTGGGAGGGGGCAATGGGGTGAGAAGAGGGGGTGGGAGGAATTTGGAATGTGCAGGGCTGAGGTGGCCAAAGTAAGAGGCAACTTTCCCCAGGTCCAGGGCTGTGGCTTTCAGGGAGAGATGGCCCTCTTTCCCAGCCCCAGTTCAGGGGTTGCTGCAGCGGGGAACAGAGGGCACATCTATCGCATTTGAAAGGTAAGACTATTAATATTAAAATATGAGTTATGTGCTTTTATTTGTAGAACAAAAAATCGTTAATTATTATTAAGGGTTTTTTTTTTATATAGCACTTTTATCCAAAGCACTTTACAATAGTTAGCTAATGGTACACACAAAATTTGGAAAGATCATTAAGTGGTCCGCTGAGACTCTCAGCAATTTTCAAGTGGTCCGCAAAAAAAAAGTTTGAAAACCGTTGATTTAGTCTGTTCAGTAATGGAGGGGAGAAACCCAAAATATCTTCAAATCTGATCCCTTTGAAATTTCAGATGAGTGCCTCAGATACTATAATGATGGGCATGGTATAAATGCTGAGAAATAAGGTTCAGATCTGAGTCCCCACATCTACATCTACCTCTGTGGTGTATATGCCAAGTTGGATCCAAAACCAGAAGGGGGCTGTTCTTTGGTTTAGTGTGGATATGGCTGAGTTCAAGCAAGAAGTTGGTGATGGAAATCTCCTGAGAATGGCTAATATGAAATATTCAGTATTCAAGATGGACCTGGCAAAGACCTCCATGATAAGGAGAGGAATTTATGTGATATGAACAAAATCTCATGGTGTGATGGGGACTGACTGGGCCTGAAGATATTTCAGTGCAGGGAGAAAGGAGGGACTAAGGACACCAGTATGAATGAAAAATAGATTTTTCTGTTCACTGGCAATTCTGAAAAATTGGGGGGAAATTGTTTTGGATCAATATGAAAACAAAATATTTTGAAGTTTTGGGCAAACCAAAAATTTTAAAAAGATTGTGTGTTGAGAAAAATGTTTGGCTATCATTTTGAGCCTTTTTTAACATTTTAAATGTTCAAAAAATAAAATTAGATGAATTTTTTAAACAAAATATTGTTTTGCATTAAATATTGAAATGTTTAATTTCAAAAAATCAAGTTTCCATTTTTTCCCTGATTTTGTTTTTTACTGAAACAATTTGACAAAAATCTACATAAATGAACAAAAGTTATACATGAGGTATCACCAATTCCTTTTTTCATCAAAAATGTTTCACTGAAAAATTTCACCCAACTCTAAGCACTTGTGCCGTCATAGGTGATATTCACACATCCTATACAAATTGTAAGTGTTATTACTTTTTCCATTTGGCAAATATTGATTTGTTTTCTGCAGTTTTAAAAGGAGCAGAACTTAGCACAGCAGAGTGGCTGGGCAGCAACTCACGCATGTCCTTGTCATGCCATATCATTGTTGTTACTAGAATCATGGGCTTATAATTAACATTCTTCAGGGAGTGAGGTTGATCAGTTGGCTGCTGTTAAACAGCCATCAGGGGAGCCCAGAATATTGTAAGACCTGCAAAATTAGTATTTGTATTTTGCAGGACTTCCAAAGCTAGTGGCTATTTTAACATTTCTAAATGGTGAAATAGCAATAATAGATTTAAAAAGAAAACTTGACTTATAGAAACTGGATGCTTTACATGACTGATTTACAACAGCATTAACACAGATCAGATTTTAGTCCTCAGAGCCTGTCGGTGATTTAGATATATTCAAATTCTGCAGAAATGAGCCACCTTTGTTAGAGAATAGAAATTTTTACAAGTCTCATACAACAGTAGAACAGATCATTTCATTTAAGGCCGCAGCCCACACTGGATTTTACCTTCCACATAAAGAATTACAATTATTTATTTATCCTTTAAAATACATCATACTGTTTTAAGGACAGTGTATTTTTGCATAGTTGAATTTATTGGAATTGCTTTCAGAGCTCCCAGAGCTTCCTGTTTTTGAGTCACACAGAGACAGTTTTATTTTATTTTATTTTATTTTATTTTATTTTATTTATTAAAGAATTTTTTTTAACAGTGTGGCCCAATTAAACTTGACAGCTTATTCACAATGGGTTCTTGCCTGATGGCATCTTAGACATATTACATTAAAGAAGACAGCATAATAAAGAATATAACAAGCAGAATTAGCTATTGGTATATTTGGTGCTCCTCTGTCTCTCCCTTTTATTATCTGATATTGACAAATCTTGCATTTGGATAAGACGGAGCATGGTACGCTGTGTGTGTCATGTGGATTGGAGTTAAATCAGCTAGCACCACTTCACAGAATGTTGTAAAAAATATTGTTTTGATTAATCTTGATCCATCTTTATGATGCATATCAGTGACTTCCTTCCTGCCTCCCCTATCATTTCACACACACTGAACATTACCAATAAAACGTCCAACTGAATGTTTGAATACATTTTGGAAAACATTGAGCTTACAATGAGACCTCCCAGTTGTTTATGGAGTTGAGCAAGGATATCAGTTTCAATCTCCAGACGACTGACAAGCAGACCTAGATGTCGAGATTCTGTCAAGGGGAGGCACTTACTGAGCTCATGCCTCCAGCACATGGTCAATGTTCAGCAATGGTCAATGGTAAGTGAGGCCATTTATCTACGACTAGATTTAAGGATATGCTGTTGCTTCAAGATTCAGTATTTCAACTGCCAAACACAATTGGTTATTATTTTCCAACCTGAAATTACAGAAAGTATCCTTCACATTGGAACTAATGTACACTGAATTATGTTTGTGCTGGAAAACCAGGGTTTCATTAGTTAATCCGATAAATTATTCTGGAATTGGTTATCATCAAACAGTTATTTAAACTTGGATTCTGAGTGTGTGTTTGTTTCAGACTGATGGGTTTTTATACCAATAAAGCTTTAAATGACTTGTGTCCTAGTTACTTCAGAGACTGTCCCTATCACCTGTGGCATCTGAGAACACCCGAGGTGACCAATTTAACAACTCCTGGTTTACTCAGGAGGAGATTGGCAGCAGGACATTTTCCGTGATGGCTTCCAAAGTGTGGAGATAGCTTGCCAGCTCAGTTTGCTAGAGGCCAAATCAGTTGCCCTTCCAGTCACATTGCAAAGTTTCTTGTTCTTCCATGTTTTTTCTGGATGTGGGAGAAGAGAAACTGGGTAGTGAGAGTGGCAGAGCTTTGTGGAAGAAGCCAGTGAGATCTGGGAAAATTCATTGTTATTTTTGTACATGAGTCTAAGTAGTTGCTGTTTTGATAATATTTGTGCCTGTGTCCAGAGCAAAGGATGGGCTTATTTTAGAAACTCAAAATAAATACATATAATATGGATGAGAGAGCCCAGAGAAAGAAGATTGTGAACCCTTTTAAAGTAATAGTTATTTAAATAGCTTTTCATGCTGAAGGAAAATCTGCTGAATGCACTGAATGTTTTCCCCCGGGTAGCAATACAAGTATAAAAGGTCTTTTAAATTTTTCTCATACAACTATTTTTGTATAGGCTAGAACTCACTGAATAATAGAAGCAGACACTAAATACCTAGTCTGAAAATGTATTTGAAAGGCAGACCATTCACAAATGTTAATATGCTCATTAGAACCAAGTTTTGGGTTTTTTTAAGCTGGGTAAATAATGGATTTAAGATTTAATGCACATTTCAAGCATCTTAAGCTATGTTTAACTAGTAAGCACTTAATATAATGCTACTAGCTGGCAGGTGTTGTGACCAAACTTTTTTTTTCGCTTTCCAATTCAGTGTACAGATGAATAGCGAAGTTAATTTCAGAAAATATGAAATCCACTGTAACTATGTATTCAACATCGCATTATGGTGCTGAGTCTTTTGGGCATGCTGGCTGTCTTCCAAGGAACAGCATGGAAGTGTCCCAGGTAGCTTACTGGAGAACCATTTAATCAAAGGGAAATAGAAATCTTAGGTTTTGGGGAGGGAGAAAGAAGGGGAAGAAGACAAGAAAACAGGACAAATGTTTTATATTTCCTATATCTATAATTAGGACCTTGTGTGGGACATAGTCTCAAACAGTCATTACTTCTATTAGAAATTGAACAGGGAGCTCCATATCACAGGAAACAGGCTTAAGTTTCAGTCTTGAACGAAAACTTACCCCAATGCACAAGACCACTTCCCCCATCTCAATCTCCCTCCAAAATTACTGAAATATTTATGCAAAGGCAGCCATATTGACTATTCAAGTGCTCACCCTGTGCAATGTGTGGAGATGTTGTTGGCAGATGAGCAATCATGGTGCTGTGGCTTACTCTGATGTAAGAGTTTGGGAATCCTAATTAGTTACTTAATTCCCTTGCCGTTACATTACTAATGTTTCTATAGCCTCTCTCACAACCCCAAGATACCAGTCCAGCTCTCCCTTTCCAACAAATATTCCATATCCCCCACCAACCTTCCACTGAATTAATTTTCCACTCATTTATCATATTTCATCTTTGCATCCATGAACATTTCTCCTTCAGGATAATCACAGGGGGAGATTAATTATGCTCATCTGGTTAATTATGTCAGCCTTGGTTTGCTTCTCTCTTTAGCCTAAACTACAATGCCCATTACAATATAATGTGTAACCAGCAAACCCACAGAGCAGTTTCACAAAAGTTTTGACTTTTTATGTAAGCTATAAATTACTTATATCAGTGACTCCTTTTTTTTTCTATCTCCTTCTACCAACCAGTGATTGATGCCTTTAAACTGCCACACATGTGCTCCAATATACATTCAACTGGAGCACCAAAACTGGCTTCAAGACAGAGCTTGATAAGTTTATGGAGGGGATGGTATGATGAGACTGCCTACAATTGCATGTAAATAACCTGCAACTGCTAGCAGCAAATATTTCCAATGGCTGGTGATGGGACACTAGATAAGAAGGACTCTGAGATACTACAGAGAATTTTCCCAGCTGTCTACATAGTGGGTCTTGCCCACATGCTCAGAGTCTAACTGCTCCTCTTCAGCTCTGTGTAAGTTCAAAAGCTTGCCTCTCACACCAACAGAAGTTGGTCCAGTAAAAGATATTACCTCACCCATCTTGTCTCTCTAATAATAACCTAGAGCCATCATGGCAATAACACTGCATACAAAAAATGTCCTAAAATTTATAGGTGAAGGAGATGTTTAGATCTGGTTTAGCCCTTTACAGTTAGGATGATAATTATTTATGTGTACATCACCAATACTGTACAGGGGTCAACTGTGGCACCAGACCCAAGTTTAGATTTCTAGCCCTTGTGAAAGGTGGGTGTGTTTAGATTCAAGGTTTTGGTTAATATCCATATCTTCTTAGATAATACTTTGTGCTGACATCTTATTGAAAAACCAAGAAACAACTGTCAAATTGTGACTGAGGGTCTACAATGCACAGGAACCTTAGGAAGAAACTAGCAGTGAATCTCAATTTAATCCTGTTGAATGAAGTCAGTGCATTTCTGTCTTTAAAATGCAAAGTAGTAGTAAAGAAATAGAGTTATATTTTCTGGAAAACAGACATGAAAACACATTTTTATCTTGTGAAACTGCTTTATAATACCTTAGTGCAACATTCAATAATGCATTTTAATCTAATTTATATTGCACTATTGGGAAACAATTTAGAGACACTCTGTCTTCAAGAGTGTTCTAATGACATTGATATTATTGACCTTAGCATCAAATTTACATATAACAACACTAGGGAAGTTCTTAAAATTCATTTTACCGGAGTAGTGCAAATATCAAATATCTGCTATTTGCATCAGGGTGCTTACTGAGATTCCCTATAGGCACATAGTCCCCTCAAAATTAAAAAAGTCCTCTCTGAAAGCCACAAAATCCTGATTGTGTCCCCAATTACTAAAATGGTTCTCTTGGCTCTCTGGGAGTGCAAAACAGTAGAGATGATTACTTACTGTACGTTGACATATGAAAGTAAAGAAGAGTAAGGCTACTCCATTTCATTTTCAAAAGGGAAGACTAACAACCCAGAGATCAGCTGTGCAGCACAAAGAAACTCCACTGTGTGGGAATCAAGGCATATCCATCTAGGGGATAATAGAGAATTCTACTAAAACTGGCAAAGATATTTTTTGGTCAAAGAAGTCACCCATTTTTCATTAAGGAAGAAACAGTAGATCAGGGGTAGGCAACCTATGGCATGTGTGCCGAAGGCGGCACACAAGCTGATTTTCAATGACACTCTCACTGCCCAGGTCCTGGCCACTGGTCCGGGAGGCTCTGCATTTTAATTTAATTTTAAATGAAGCTTCTCAAACATTTTGAAACCTTATTTACTTTACATACAACAATAGTTTAGTTATATATTATAGACTTATAGAAAGAGACCTTCTAAAAACATTAAAATGTATTACCGGCACGTGAAACCTTAAATTAGAGTGAATAAATGAAGACTTAGCACACCACTTCTGAAAGGTTGCCGACCCCTGCAATAGAAGTTTGGGAGTTCAGATAAACAGCTAAAAGTTTAGATGTCAATCCAAATTACCTGGAGCTCTTGAATGTCAGCACTGGGGGTCTGGGCATCTCATGAAAACTGTGATGCTGCTCTGTGTGTTGGAAATACCACGAGAACATTCTCTCTCTGGAATCACGAGCCTTCCTGCTTTGGACTGGAATCCTGAAGCACAGAGATACTAAATAAAAAATAATGGGCAAAAATAACTATCCAGCATTTCTGAACCTCAAAAAAAATATTTGGTTAAGGTATTGAATGAAGATTCATGTTTAGTCTCTTTTTATGTAACTGGTTTGTTGAGTTTGCACAGTACTAACCTTACAAAGTATAACTTGGTGCTGTTTAGTTTAACTGATCTACTTGCCTACAGAATACATTTTCCTGTTGTTCTAAATGATACATCAAGTATGAAAAACTGTCTGGAATAGCAGAATTCCTCAGATACCTGTTCTTACATGGGTACAAATCCCACATTTTACTTTTTCAACTCCTCTATGGAAATAAACTATACTGACACTGTACCAACCACCTGAAAAGGTTCAAAAATACTTCCGAAAGTAATTTCTAAGTTCATAATGTTATCTTCTCAGCAACCTCCTAATCTTTGTGAGCTGTTTATATTGCCACTCCTATTAAGCCTCTCTACCATCAATCACCAGCACTGTGTGTGATCAGTTTAAGAAGCTAAACCAACAGTTTAGATTTGAACATTTTCTTTATATAGGACCAAGCTCTACTCTCCCACAGAAATACCTTTCCCTTCTAAAGGGAATACAGTTCCCTTTAAAGCATCCTAATAAAAGTGGGGGGAATTGCTACAAAAAGAGCATCTTACCAACCTTCTGGCTGCAAAATTATGAAATTTCACCTTTTCACGGTGAAAATAATTTAGCTTGAAATGAGCCAATTTTAGCATGAACATTCTGTGAAGACAGAACCAATTTTTGATTTTACAATGAAATGTGACGATGCCCAAGTTTTGAGCTTTTTGAATTTCATTGTGAATAATCTGTACACCTCTGAGAGGATGGTATAGTATGAGATACTGAATGCTCTGCATTTCTCTTACAAGGGAGCCCACTCATTCAGAAATTCATATTACCTGAAATAGGCATTTATGTTAGCTGCCTGTGGGCCAAAGCAATCTGTAAACAAGCCCAGGATGCCCTTTTCTGCTTCCCTTTGTTGCCAGTAATCCTACCATCCACCTCTGTTGTGATCTCTGGTGATGGCTGCACTTTCCAGGCAATGTGGCATGACTCAGAGACTCCAGATGCTGGGACTTTCTCTTTGGCACTGCTGGACACTGGAACCTTCTTTGAGTGATGCTGGTATAACACTGACAGACCCTGGTCTTCGGGGGCGGGGTTGAACCTGGGACCTCTGGAGCTTAGTGCATGAGCCTCTACCACATGAGCCAAAAACCAATTTGCTGATAGCTAAAGCTGTAGAGCAGACTCATAATCTCTCTCTAAGTATCAGAGGGGACACAAATCAGACATCAGGAAGGGTAACATACAAAAGCCAGTAGGAAAACACTTAAATTCCCTGGACATTCAACAACAGATTTAAAAGTATCCACTCTTCAACAAAAACCTTCAAAAACAGACTTCAAAGAGAAACTGCAGAGCAAAAATTTATTTGCAAACTTAACACCATCATTTATGGCTCCATTAGGGACTGGGAGTGGCTGGCTCACTACAAAAGCAATTTTCCGTCTCTTGGTATTAACACCTCCTCACCAATTATTGAGAGTGGACCACATCCACCCTGACTGAATTGGCCTTCAAAATTGTTTCTCCACTTCTAAGGTAACTCCCTTCTCTTCATGTGCCAATATATATTTATGCCTGTGTCTGTAATTTTCACTCAATGCAACTGCAGAAGTGGGTTTTTTACTCATGAAAGCTTATGCCCAAATAAATCTGTTAGGCTTTAAAGTGCCACCGGACATCCTCCTAATCTCTAAGTGGTCTTGGTGCCGCTAGATAGAACAGAACACTACTTCCAGAAGGCGTGTGGGTTACATTGGCAGGTTTGTAAATATTGTTGGATAACTACATAGATGCATTTAGCCTCTGGGTCTGTCTTCATATGTTGGATAGTAGCAATAGTTTGCTTGAATTTGGCAAGACTAGAGCTGGGGTCAGGGTAAAGATTCAGAATGGGTCTAGGACACAGTTACCTGTTTATAGATTCACAGGATCACAGCTTCAGGCAGTAAGTCCTGGCAGTGGAAATACAGATATTCCCTTCATTAATGATGGCCAGAAACAAGGTGTGACAGGGTTTCAAGGAACCATGGGTTGAGGCTAAGCACTCTTCTTCAACACAGGGCATTAACTTCTCCTGGAAATGAATTCCTGAGCACTTCTATGAGGCTCAGTGTTATTTCTGCATAGTAACAGGCCCATAATCTCAGGCCTGGCAGTTCCTGCAATAGAAGAGCTCATAAGACTTGGTTTAAGTGGGTGGGTCATGCCCTAAAGAGTTTGAGGGGCTTTAGAAGAGAGTTTCAAAGGGCCAGGGAGCAGCCTCACCTGCCCTTCTCCATCTTTGATTCTGCCCAGATAGGTCACTCCTCAGAAGTAATCCTCCCTGCCTTGCCTTTTGAGTGTGTTGTTAAATAAATTTGCAGCCACTTGGTCAAAATTTCCAGATGTCTGTCTCATCCTCATTTGCCCCATGCTACTCAGAACGTTAATTTATGAACTCAGAATTCATTTGTAAGTTAAATCCAATACTTTTTCTATATTATTAAACTTGCTACACTTCATTGAGAAACAATTTCAGACTGAACTGGAACTCTTAGCATTTTGCATTTCTAACCTATATACTGCATAACCCCAAATCACTTAAACATGGTGTTTGGGACAGGGATTAGTTCTTATTATGTGTTTGTACTGTGCTGAGCACAATAGGACCCCAATTTCAGTGAGGAACTCTAGGCACTACTGTGATATAGATTATAATAAATAAATACTAATAATACAATTACTCCCAATTTTTGCCTTCAGGGACAGATCAAGAATAGAAAAATAAAAGCTTAAAAAGAAAATGTTTTGGGAGGTTAAGAGCAAGTGAAAGCAGGTGACTAGACTGCAACTGAAATCCTTTTATAACCTTAAATATTATTACACGTTACTAATGTAATATGTACTGAATAGATTTGCAAAACATACGAGTCATGAAAAATATTTATAAATAGATTAGACCCTGATCCTTCAATTTCTTACACATAGATGGACTTTTTTTGCCTCATGTCCAACCATACAAAAGAAGTTGCATAATCACAACCTAATACTATCCTAGGACTGTAAGATTTTTCAGCAAAGAGAAGAGTTGAAATATGCCATTAAATTATCTTCTGTTAAACCCCACTGTATAACCGATGCTTTTTTCTGTAGCAATCCAGTCTTTCAGCCTTCCCCCTTACCACAAACACCCTCACACACATACACACACATGTAGCAAGAGTGTGTGCGCCAACTGGCATGGGAGCAGGAGAATAATTGAGGAAGTGGATCACTTTAAGTCCCAGTGGTGTGTTTTAGTTACATGAATAATGCTAATGAAGAAATATATTTTTCTTTCTCTCAAGTATTTTTTTTATGTTTCAAATGCCTAGATTTGATTTTTCATTTCAACAGTTTGTGAAAAGTTGTTTTGTGGCTCAAAAAACAATTATGCATGGAGCAAAATACAATATAATGAGCTGCAGCAGCAGAAGGGTATCTGTTGCATATCTTTGTAAAGAAAGTTTGCTATTTTAGCTAGAGATTAAAGACAGAGTTCTTGTTGACCTCCTAGCAGAGCAGCCAAACATTAAATGGGCATAATGTAAGTGATACCTACTGTACTGAGTGATGTTACTTTGAGCTCAAACAGGATTACATACAAGAAATCTTTGAGGTCAGAGATTAAGATGTCCACCTCTAAAACCATCACTGTGTAGACAGATAGATATAGTAGTCCATTGGAATTTTAGAAAGACCAATCTTTTTATAATTATTTAAAATATATATACATTTAAATTCTGCCGCTAAGATAAGTGTGATTTTAGTGTTCTGAATATATTTAACAGAACTGAAAAAATGTATTGGAAAGGCACAGTACCACAAGGTTTAAATTTTATACAAGTCCATCTACTTCTCTGGAAGCAGTAGAAGACAAAAATGTCATAGAAAGGCTACAGCATAAACAAGACTAACCTATTTCTAGCTAGCTAGAAGTTTACTTTTGGTAGTGTTTTTTAGTTTGGTGCAGTAACTCCAGTAGTTTGGTCTCCATTAATCTGTTCATGTGACATTGCCAACCTGTTTAATTCCCTACAATTTACCCTTCCTCAAGAAAAACTATTAACAATGTGTTTGCTGGAGAAGTATTTTACATTCAGTATACCTGTAAAAAATAACAAATTAATGTTATTATAATAATACACTTTTCACATAAATTCTTTTCATCTAAGAATCTCTAATTTATTAAGTTTTACAAATTGAAATGCCTTTAAAAATTGATGCATTATCCCACACATGTAAATTGTTCAGATTGAAGCATACTTTGAATATGTAAAAGAGAACAATATGTATAGGATACATAACCTATGTTTCTCTGAAACATAGGATAGATATGTGTATTTGTGTTTCAGAGAAAGAACAAAAGCTATCCTTTAAACTGTTCTAAATATAGATTAGATAGCTATTCCTATAAACATAACGTTGCATATTATATGGTCTCCCATCTTTGTACTGTCTTTCCACTTTCTGCAAGTCAGTTACATCTCAGGGAAGCATAAACAGTTTATTTTTATTTCCTTTCAATGCATTTTTCCCAAACAAGTAATATATAGATGCAGTAATATTGAATAATAACCTGTAAATACCATTCACAGTATAATTATTTAAAATAGTTACTGCAATAGCTCTAGAAATATATATTTATAATGAATGTGCATTTCAGCATCACTAGATGGTGTTGCAGAATAGTTTTGCTTTGAATTAGTGAGAATTTGAACTGGTTTGATGTTATGTCCAATATAGCAGTTTTATAGGGTTACATTACATAAAATGGTTTGGATATTAATTCACCTTTCTAGGTTGCTAGAAGTTTAAGCACAATTGAATTAGAAAGCACTACCATGAAGTCTGAGGATGAGAGAAACGGCATGAGCTGAAAGAGAAGACTTGAAAAAGGACTGTGGCTCCAACAGAAATCACTAACTGATTATTCTTCGTTTGAAAACAGGGCACAAAGTTTGCAGAATTTGGGTCTGAAAGGAGATGGCAGGATGGAAACATTTAAGAAGCTGAACACCACTTAGGAAACTGGAACAAATGGACAGTATTTTGTCCTGATTTGGATTTAAAAATAAAAATTTGTCCCATCTTGAAACTTGGAGGCTATAATTGTTGATACTATGTACGTAGCAACCAGGAGAGCCTGACATAGTGCTCACCATTGAAAGTCAACATTTATAAGCACCTACTACACAGCATGAGATGTAACTGAGATACCAAGTACAGGGAACCCTATAGTATTTCAAATATAGACCTGGAGCCTTAAAATTCCACTTTCTGTTAGGGAGTCACTTTTGTACAAAAATGCAATGTTATTCAATAAAATTCAATTTGCAGGGAAGAGAATAACCTTCAGCATAGGTGGAATGTCAGGACTTCAGGATTGTACCACTTTGTGATAATTTTTCGCACCTGCTGACCTTTAAACAGTGACCACATAGGACTTTGTGCGCTCTGAGGTAAAATTACTCTGGATCTCTGTAATTTTAAATAATTACTTTTACTTGCAACTCTGTTTCCAGTTAGTGAAGTTTAAGATTCTGTCTCCCCATAGGCACTTGTTTTTATTATGAAATGGCACAAGTACACTATCAGAATATTCTGAATTTGGTCAAATTTGGGCCCAAAGTTGCAAAATTCCAGAATAGATTCCTAATACGCCAAATTTTTTGAAGATTGTCAGATCTCGAGTTTTGGTTGGACTTCTTACAGAGATAGATATAAAGCTGCAAACTTCTGACCCAGATCTGGATCTCAGCTAGAGCTCATCAAAAATGTATATTTCGCTATATTGTTTGCTTTGAAATTTTCAAAATATTTCAACCATTCTATAAACTGGTCTGTAGCGAGGCGGTGGGATACCCCACAGACCCGCTGAGGGACAAACGTCCACCAACCCCGCTGTGGGCGGAGCCACCGGGTCGTGTGCCCGCCCCTCAGAGGTCACGGCACAGACCCGGAAGTATAAAAGCTGACCTGCAGAGCTCAGTAGGAGTCCAGCCACCGTCAGGACCAGACGTCTGCGGCCGCTGCCAGATGGAGCTTGCACCTGGCCAGCCGAGCCTGCCCCGCGCCCGCTACCCCAAGGAGGACTGGCTGAGCCTGGCCCACACCAGCTACCCCGAGGAAGGGCCAAGCCTGTCTCTGGCCAGCTACCCAGAGGAGCCGCTGAGCCCACCCTCGAACACTTACCCAGAGGAGCCGATGGTGTTTGAGACCGCTGGTGATGCTACGACGACTCAGGTACCTGACGAGGGGGAGAGTGGAAGTAGCCCGGGGGCAGCCGACCCCGGTCTGACTGCAGCACTGCCAGAGCCAATGTCAGTGTGTTGCAGCCAGGATCCCCACTGACAGCAGCAAGTTTCTGCCGCTGCTAGGGCCCCAGGCTGGGACGCAGTGGAGTGGGAGGGCCTGCGTCCCCTCTGCCACCCCTCCAGGGGTGGCAGACTCCCCCTTTCTCTAGCCTGAGGAGGCCAAAACCTACTATTACTGACTCAGTGTTTTCTGTGCTGCCCTGACCTAGGGCTGGGCTTAAGACTATTGCTGCTCAGCCCCGTCTGAGGGCCTGAGCATATTGACTCAGTGTTTGTTACCCAGCCCTGACCTAGGGCTGGGCTTGGGACTATTGCCGCCCTCCCTGCCTGAGGGCCTGAGCATTTGGACTCAGCGTTTGTTGCCCTGTCCTGACCTAGGACCGGGCTTAAGACTATTGGTGGTGAGGCAGTGGGATACCCCATAGCCCCATTGAGGGACAAACTGCGGCTGAGCCGCCCTACATGGTCAAAAACAACGATGACTGTTTGAATCTGGAATTGAATACACTGTACCAACTGTACTCTTAACAGTGGACAAGGCATCCACTTACAATGAACTTGGATATAATGAAGACAATAGAGACAGTACTTGCCCTTTGTATTTTGGTGAAAAGCAATATGGCTAAAAAGCATTGTGTAAGAGCTTAATAGCAGTAGTAGCACAGTTTATAGTGAAGATGATTGAAAATCCTGAATAATTTCAATGCCTTGCAATACTGCAAACTGTAGTCCCTATTAAAGCAAACATCTTAGAAAAATTGTTCTGTGAAAAATGCAACCACTACATTTCTATAATGAAGAGCCATACTTTCAGAAATTAATTATATTTTACCTTTAGGTAAAATAAAAATTCTTCTAGAACTCAGTGACTCATTCAATAAGTTGTATTAGTCTACAATAGTCAAACCTGTTGTGGATTTCCCCAATCCCCCACTCTCCCTTCTTTTTTCTTTTTCTTTTTTTTTAAGTAATAGGGTATTTTTAATAATTGCACCTGCTCTGAGCAGAAAATGTTCCTGGGGCACACAGTGCTAGAATCTTCTACTGTAAAGATTTGGTACTTAGGCTATCACTATTTAAAATCTGATTAATTCTAATTATTATTGCATTCCCAAAAGAATAAACTAAGCTGCATCTTAATAGTGGGAGTAACTGATATCCATTCCTGCCTTATCCATAATTCTAACACCTTATATTATCTCTCACTTCTACTGTCTTCATTCTAGCATATGCCCATTGTGATCTGAAGATGGCTTTCTGCAGAATGAGTTTCAGCCTTAGGCCAATTTTGAATTTATTAATGTTTCTGCACATTCCCATAGCATGTTGCATAGAAGTTCCTTTCATCATCCCAGAAGATAGTATTATCAGGGACACATATAACTAACAGGAGAGATTTTATATGTGTGGTATTTCTGAGTTTAGTATAACATATGGCTATCTTGCTTCCTCTGTCATCAGCCTAGAGAAGATTTATATGAGTAAGTAATTGTCAAATTTGATCTGAAGCACCTAATTCACTACAGCCAGCTTTATACACTTAGGTCAAACATTGGTATGTTCAAACTAATAGGTATACAATACAATAGGTATAAAGTGTCTGCACGTTACCCTGAAAACCATGAAAATAACCATTTGCTGTACCACTTAATCTTGTTGGAAATTGTGCACCATGGCCCCAATATTGCAAAGAACTTAAGTATGAGCTTAATTTTTAGCACGACTAGCCCTATTAAAATCAGTGGAACTAGTCTTGGGCTCAAAATTAGGCATACCCTAAAGTCTTTTTCAGGTCCAGGGCTGCAACAGATATGAAGCTAATGTATGTCACCATGGTTGAGCCAAATTCACCTTTCAGCTACATAAGAGCAGCTCCTAGTTTCTTTAATGAGATTTGTACTGATGCTATTGAGAGGAAACCTTTCCCCATAGTTTCTTAAAGACATGCACCAAGTACACAGCTATGTCTCTGTGCAAAAGGTAGGCTCCTAAATCCATAGCTAGGCACCTAAATAATAGTGGTCTGATCAGGGGCAGCTCCAGCTTTTTTGCCCCCAAGCCAGAAAAAAAAAAAGCTGGCGTGCTGCCACCAAAGCAAAAAAAAAAAAAATCCAGACTGCCGCCCCTTGAAAAGTGCCGCCCCAAGCACTTGCTTGGAACGCTGGTGCCTGGAACCGGACGTGGGCCTGATTCTGCAAAGTGCAGAATATATACAGTCCTTTGAATTCAGTGGGAGCTGCAGGTTCTTAACATCTTGGAAAATAGATTATAGTTTGGTGCCTAAATATGGTTTCAGGAGCCTAAATTTATACCCCCAGGCTTGAAAATTGTTGCTAAACTCTAAGCATATTGTGTTCAAATGCTCAGAAGAGCACATCGAGTCTCATCTCCACTTACTTGTGAAACAGCACAGATTCTAGCTTAGTATTGTACAACCATTTTTTAACTGTATCAGATATTTTATGGATCACGCTTTTTTAATGTTTATTATACTGTACCATACTATACATTTCCATACAATATTATTCTATAGACCAAATTTTTAAAAAAAACCTTTTGTCAAATTGCTATCTTTTGCCCCCATCCCCATGTGATAAAAGTCCTTCTACATTTTTCATTATTCAAGTACACCACCAAGCACCCAGAGTGAACAGTGAAAGACTTAATGAGACATTTATCTAGGCTATGTATTTTACATTTTGCTGATAGTATAATGAGGCAGAGGTACTGAAATGAAACATCCCTAACATTTCACATAATTTTCCACTTCCACTCCACCATTTTTAGTATTGCTTTTGAGTTTTTCACTGTTCGATATTTTGAACTTTATCATCACTATCAATAATCACTATGTCAAATGCAACATTCTGCTATGCTTTTTTTCCTGAAAGAATGCCTAACCATTTATCTTCAAGCATATTATGAAGATGATTGCAGTCTAATAAATAAAGCATCAATTTCTCATTCGGTTTCACTACTTCATGTAGGTTTTTCTCAATATTGCTGCTGCATTTCTTTCAGAACTTAAACCTTTATCAAAACTATTAAATATGTATTTTTCACAGTCCCTAAATAGCTTTTTATGCCTATTTGTTTTCCACCTTCATTTTCTGTATAACTCCACGGATACCCAACACTGACAGTTACCTAAAAGAAAGTTTCTTCTGGCCTTTAATTGTTTTTCAGTGATAAATTTTTGATGCTGTAATTAATGTTATTTGTTGGTATTTTCTTTGATTACTTCTTCCTTGTATTTTTCATATAGAATGTAGCAGTCCTAAAGAGGACAGAGCATACACACACCATATATTTTACACACACATACACACACACACTTACTTACAATGGGCACATTAAAAAGTTTCTTCCATTTTTGAGAGATATTACTTGTACCAGTGTTTCTTATTTTAAGGATAGAGAATATCTTTTAAATGTGCAGTATCAGTCAACACAAAAGAAACCTTTTAACTGTGACTACTGTGTATATATGTGTGTATGTGTGCATATACACAAATATATTACACATGACTCTCTATGCAGTCTATTGTAGGTAGATACATAACTATTCTGTGTCCTGTACAAGAGACCAACCATATTTGGCAACCATCTATCTCAACAGAAGTCCTCAAAATAACCTCAAATGTCTAGAGAAAATTTGGGTCCTGATTCTTCTGGGTCATGTGAACAATCACTTAAAATTTGTCTCTCTATCAGATTTTTGGCATTTTTCACCTCTCGCTGACTCAAAAAATCTAAGACCATGAGTATCACAGACACAAACAATACATTGATGAAAGTGACTCAATAGAATAAAGAAAGAATAGACAGTTGGGATCCATCCAGGCAGCAGCAATAAGACAGTTTCTGAATTCTTGAACTTTCCAGTGTTCACATTTACTTACAAGCTGGGATATACTGATTGTCGGTTTTTTGGTCAAAGATGCTGGTATGTAGATAATCCGAAAGATAAAGCTCAAGGCTCCAAGATGAAGACATACCACCCAGATTTGCAACTGGACAGTAAAAAAGCAAATGGTACCATAGGTGCTTCCTTGTGAGTAAATATGAACGTGGATGCACGTGTACAATTTGAACTGTGCACTTCCCCAGCCTGATGCCACTACAGATTAATGCTTGTCCTATGTCATAAAAGAAACATAGTATGCAGCATCAAGCCAAGCAGAAGACCTGGAGAAACAGAATATATTCACATAAATACAAAGGATCAGAACAGAACCCTTTATGCACTGATAATTTAAGATGCGTGAATATTGTTATTCTATTCACTCATTATCTGAGAGTGCTTAGAAGCAAATAACTGTTCAGATGACAAAAAAAAGAGGCCTCTTCACTTTCAAAAATTAGACTTTTATAGAATGTTGTTTATTTTCAGCTGAAATTAATTGTCATTCTAGTATGCCCCTACTCAGACACACCTATCCCTCCCTTGTCTCCACATTCTCAACTACAAAAATCTCTCTTTCTAGTCTCCTGATACAAATACAGACTTATAAAAATGATTTCTTTTCTGCATGGGAGTCCTTCATAAGCTTGATGGCACCCTAAGGATTCACCTATTTCCCCAAATGTAATCCCATCCATCCATTAAGCTCATGTAATGTAATCCCATCCATCCATTCAGTTGAGGCAAATGGAATAGAGCTTTCCTAGGAGACTATTAATCCCTCATTCTTTAATCAGCAGGAGGGGTAACTCCAGATGGGTGTCCAGGTAAACAGGAGGAGACAGACAGGATATGGGGAGCAGAAGACTAACCATAAGTAACAAGAGACATGGGAGCTGCACGAACATCATCCCTGGCTGGAACTGAAGAAGTGTTTTCTAGAAAGTTTTTTAATGTGGCTTTTTGTTTTACTGAAGGAAAAAACAGTGGGTATGGCTGAGGATACATGCATGTACATGAAGTATACCTGTTTCATTTCTGGAAGTAAAAATATGCCCACTAAAGTCCAGACTATCAGAGCAACAGAAGCAAGGGCTGCCCAGAAAACTGCATATGCAGACACAATTCCATGCACATGGAGGTTAGGTATTTCTTTATTATGGCCTAAATAACACAATAGACTATACTGTGCATAATACCATAGCTTTCTAATATACTGTACATGATGTTCATTGAACCCACATACTGTCCATGTGGCTCAGGCATAATGGGTGAGATTAAAGAGAAGAAAGGGTCAAGAGTCTGGAGAGAGGGAGAAAGCATCCTCTTGTGTCAGCTCAATGCCTGAGATATTTGCTATGCCAGCATTTCAGGTGCATCAAGGAAGGGATCAGTACACAAGACCTGATTCTCATTTTCACAAAAGCCACTTTACACGGCCTGGCATTGTAAAGCAACCTTAAAATGAGTGAAAATGTAATTAGTAAACACTCTAAATGCCTGTTTACACCACCAGAGCAGTGTAAAGCGTCTTTAATTGACTCAGAATCAGGCCTAAAGTTTTAGAACTAAAGGAAATTCTACTCAAAGTATTGCACAAGTCGCTGTGAAAAATTGTCAGAATAATACAGCCATGTGGCTTTTGTCTGTAGCATAGAAGTGCTGTCAGCTAAGTTCATGGTAGATGATCTTGTAGTCTCTTCTAGCCTTAAACCCTATGACTCTGTATATATCTCTTATGACTATGTATCCACCTCTTTCCCCCATAAAGCACCTCTGCTCAATCACAATGCCCAGAACCATGCATATCCCCCCAAAAAACACTTACGTGTATTTTTGAAGAAATCATGTATGTACAGATCATTATTAAATGGTACAGTGGATGATTTTAGGTCATTCCTTTGGCTTCTTTTGAACTGTTTGATAGGGAAGAGCTCTGACATAGACTGAACAATTTGGAAGGAAGAAGCCTGCTTCTTCCAATAGGCCACAGAGTTAACTTTCAGGCCGGAGTATGTGTATGAATGGATGTATATGGTTTTGTTTATTTTTTTCTATTGTTGCTCAGCAGACTATTGTTTTGTTATGGCCTGGGATAATCCTAAAATGTGACACAAGAAGTTTATTGGAATAAAGCGAACACCTAACTGTCATTTGTGCCTTTAAAAATCTCCCCTTGAATACTTAAACGGGGATGTGCCAGTATTTTTTTAAGTTGCCAGTTGAAATAAAGATCAATTCTAATATTTTTTTCTTCAAACAAATAGCCTGTCACTTGTATGCCCAGTCATGAAATTCATAATACACATTTATAAACCATACCCCTAATTTCTGGGCTTCCCTATTTTTTCTTGGATAAATAATGTTATTCTTTTCCACTTCTGGAATTATAAAATGGTTCACAGGTGACCTAAAACACTGGAGTATCACTTTCCGCACTTTTAGCCAGATTCTAATATCTGGACTCAAGAGGACTGCACCAAGAGTAAGATATTATTCAATGTGAATAATAGTGGCCGAATCTAGCTTTTTATTATGATAAACCTGGGCTCCTAATGACATTCATATATGGAGTTGAACAGTAAATTTTTAAATAATTTACTGTGCATGCAATAACTGTTTAACATGCTTTTTCCTATTTCAGATCTGAAATGTTTTCTATATATCTTTCTACAGCACTACAGTTCAGTAAATAGATTATTTCTCTCCCATTCTAAGAAGTCCCCCCTCCCTCCCACCACCTATTTTGGATATGTCCAAATACCAAAATATACAATATAAAGTATATTAGAGCATCTAGATGACTTGCAAAGATTATCATAGCTGTCAACTTCTAGTTATCAAGAATGTGTATTAATTTACTGGATTCTCATGTATTTAAGTGCACTGCTCATGTTTAAGTTTATTCAGTTATATCCCAGTAATTTGAGTCAACTGGGTCAAATAATACAATGACACAGGATTAAATTTTAGAAGATTTTTTGCCTCCTGCCTTAGCCCTTCATCTTCAACTGTCAACAGACTCCAGTCTTCACTATCACTATTAGAATTGACATTGGAATCTGCAGCAGTATTTGTCTTAATCCAATATTTGTCTCATTCCCACTTCTTACTTTCAGTATTTGCCTTATTCCCGAGTGTTTTAATTTTTGTATTTGTTATATGCCTTTCCTTCTCCCAAAGACTCACCTTATCTGGTTTCTTCTCATTGCATCTGTAAATGATGGTGCAGTGCATGCATGCGTAATGCAGTATGTTGCAGAAGTTCAGAGTAATGACTCGCAAGGCTCAGCAGGTGAATACTGAATTACCAAGTCATTGTTCTAAACTTCCAGAGGTTCAATCAGTGATGAATAGGCATAGCATGTGGACTTTGCTGGACCCATTCTGAGAGCTGGTATTCCTGCGTATAGAGAGTTTTGCTTTTTAGCTCCAGGTTTTCATGTTGTTATGGACTGGGATGTAGGTGGTCTAGCCTAGTAGTCAGAACAGGAGTCAGGTTGAATGGACAGAGCAGGAATCTAGGGTTGGAAACAAAGCTGAGGGTAGGCACCAAACTCAACTGCCAATTACCAGAACCAGGGGTCAAGCCAGAGTCAGATTCAGGAATTGAAGGTCAGCGTCAGAGCCAAGGTCAGATACCAAATGTTAGAGCCAAAGGCCAAGCCAGAGACAGGATCAGAGCTAGGCCTGGTAACTGATAAAAGCAAGGTGGAAGTGCAGGAATTGGAGGAAAGGCAAGGATCAAGCACAAAAAAGGAGCACAGCTGGAACAGGAGTAAAGTCAGGGGTGAGGTAGGAGCCAGGAGCAAGGCAGGAGTAAGGAACAAGATTGGATGCAGGAAGCGGGCACAGGCAAGGTCCTATGTAGTCGCAACAGGAAATCACCTTATTGCTCAGACAACTCTCCATGCCTCCTTCTGGCTTAAATAGTGTGGCTGGACCAATTGGTGGAGCCAGGCAATTCCATGGGTGGTGTGTTGGCTGAGTCTGAGTCCTACTAGCTTCCTGGCCTACCAGGTTTCAGCAGAGATAGGGTAGAGACCAGAATGCAGTGGATGTCTGGGAACTCCCAGGCCTGGTTTAAGAACTAGTGCATCACAATGCTAATGTTCAAAATGCTAAGTGTATACATGTTGGACAAGTGAATTCAAGCTCTAATGAAATATGAAAAAGATAAACAATCCCATCTTTTAACAAACTTCATTTACCAGGGTTACCACTGTCCTCTGTTCATGGCTTCAGTAGCATCTCTAACACTCCTCAGATCTGAAAGAGTGAAAACAGAGCAGCCCATTTGTTAGCAGATGAATGACCAGGCTCCACACCAATTTCTTTCTCCATGGTGCTCTCTAGTCCCAATTCATTATCTTTCATTCCCCTCTTTGCCCAGTTCCCACATTAAATTATATATGCCCAGTGGTTCCATTGCATTAGGTAGCAGAGAAATGGGGCAACTCACTGAAAGATGTCCTGCTCTAGACAAAGACAAGCCTTAGAAAAAAACATAAGAGAGAAGGAAACCATTAGTTTAGCTACAAAAACTTACATCAATCAAATAAAGAGGGATAAAAAGAACAAAATGAGGCAAAATTAGAAATATCAAGTTACTGACTAAAAAGAATAACTCACATTCCTTATCTCCTTGGGCACCAAAACTGAAAAGTGGTGCTTCTTAATGGGGACCCAATAAGGTGACTCTTGGTTCGTGTGTTAGTGAAGGGGTAAATAAGACTTCCTTATTCAGACCATTCCTTTCTCCATACCATCATTATTATTAATTTCCAGTAATGCCCACAATCTTGTAGGGGCTGCACAAACACAAAAGAATGCACATTATCTTGCCCAAAAATCTTATACTCTTGAGGGGCTTGGGGAGATAGACCAGACAGAGACAGATGGGTGACTAAAGGGAAAGGGGGAGAGCAAACAAGTTAAGTGGCCACCAACTGGTGATTAGACATATCCTAAAAATACAGTCCTAATAACACACTGGTTTCTAAGCATATGTTATGTATAGACAATCCCAAGTTACCCTACAAATCATGCCATTATACTTACTTGTAGGAACTGCAGAACAGATGGGTCTTCAGGAGGGTTTTCAATTAAGTGAAGGGAGTGGCCTTGGACTGGTCCAGAAAGGGTATTCTGGGCAGGGGGAGAAAATGTGGAGACACCTGAAGGAGAAATGGAGAGAAGACATATTATTGGTGGAGCAGAGTGGATGAGGGAGGGGGTGGCAATGTAAGTGTATGATATATCCAGGAATGAATAAAATATGGATAACATCAGTTCCAGTCAATGTGAAAATTAATGTATTTAGTCCTTGTATTGCCACCACTGCAGGATGAAGTAAGGTTGTTCTTTCAATTTGCAGGTTAAATGGATTGAGGCTTTGATTATATTGTTCTGAATTCTGTCATGCCTGCTTTGTTTTATGGCTTGGTTACATTTTGTCATAACTTTAGAAACTTTGATCTGAATTCTTAAGCTTAACATGATTTTCCTATGTACTGTTCCTGTTTCAATGTAGTCAATACATTTTGCTGTTAACTTCAATGAGAGCAGGATCAAGCCTTTGTAATATACAACATCTATGACATGTCCTATCCCTGACTTCCCCAGCTATGTTATCTCCCCCCAATTCATCTCAGACACTCCTATAATATAAACCATACAGCTGTGATTGTGATTATGTGTTCTCTTCATACCCTGGCCTATATTAGATTTTTACTGCAGCTTTTCAGTCTACATAACCTAAAACAGCAGTAATAATAGAAAAGTAAAAGTACTAACATTCTTAGCTTGTTTTTTTTCCTTTGGATGTTATTTAATTCCTCTCTCTCACAAGTTGCCTTAATACAAATCATAGCTTGCTGTATATATTGAGGATTAGACTGAAACACTTGGAAATGACAATTATTTTACTGAAACAAAGATGGCCTTTTTTCTGTACTCGAAACATTCTGCAGCTGTTGATAAATTGGAAGTCCTTTTCTAGGATACATGTTTTTCATAAGAAACAATATGTATTATATACTTTAGCAAAGCAGGAAGCTCTAAAGATCCTATTTCTTCCCATTGAGAAGAGACGCATTGCATAAATACACAGTATAATATGTCATGAATTCAGATGTATAGGCATTCTGAAAATCTTTCTTGGACAAGATTTCTATTTAATTGGCTTAAAAAGCCACTCTTCTTTGTCACTGTCTTATGCAGAACCATCTGTGCAGGGACTTAACAATCTGGCTAAATAATCTATGATGGAATTCTTTCTGTCTCTCTTATACTGGACGTATATAGTTGAATTCTAACAGTTGTGCTGACCATTGTGCCAAGTTCACACTGTGGATGAGAAAACAGATTAAGATAAAATAAAGGACTCAAAAATGCACTCAGAACTCAAGCTATACTTGCAAAAGCATCTTGAATGCCAGAACTTGAGGATGTGTTGCAAAGACTCTGATAGGAATAGAGGGGGTACCTGAAGAGCCAAATACATGGTAAAAAGCCAGGGTTTTCCATATAGATATCACCATCTTAAAACTTTTGTGGGTTACAGCAGTCCCTGCTGAACGATTTGTTTCCATATGCTATAAAGGATAAGCAACCGACCCAACCTTTGTAAATTTAAGATATAGACATTTCATGTCTGCAGGGAAAAAGCCCTATGAAAAAGATTGCTGTTGGATAGTGTTCTTGCCAATGATATCTCTCTAAACTCTTCCAAGGGTAATGATTGGCAATGAGCAAACTCAGATGCATAAAAATGGCATAAGAGTGGAAACTGCCCACATTCTGGTCTGTAAGCACCAGAAAATAAAGGATTAAAACAGAAAAAGAAAATAATTTTGCCATATGTTTTTGGGAGATACCATATCCATGTGTCCCTTAAACAACACACTGTAAAATGCCAGCAGCCAATGTATTGGTTGTTTTCTGGTGGGTGAGAGGATATTAAATTTTGCAGACAGATAGGAGGACCAGTACTTTGTTTCTTTTATTTTATTTATATTAATTTTGATGTGGACAAGTGGAAAAATCTTTTCCTCTTGATTACTGAGGGTACAATATCATGTTTCATTTAGCCTTACAATGCTATCACTTTCAGAGCGAGACGTTCCCACACATGGAGCCAGATTCGGCAAGCTCCTATGGAGAGTACATATAGCTTGCACCCAAAATGGTGTCCGCAACAGCATCCTACTCTAATTCTTCTAGTATGTCAGACATTGAAAATCTTTGTGAAGAAATTCCTGTTGTAATTTTTTAGTACACTGGGGACTATTATCCCCATATGACAAATGGGGAAACTGACACAAAGAGGCTAAGTGACATGTGAAAAGGCAAAAAAAATCAGTATAGGCCATGTTCAAATTATACAGTGAACACTTTAAAAGAAAAGACTTTCACCACGCTTTGTCACTGCCACTCCTATACCCTGGCACATAAGGGTAACATTTTCAAAAGCACCTAAATCAATGAGACACAATCAATTAGCTTTCTAAATGACTTAGATGCTTTTGAAAATGCTACCCATTATTTCACTGGACACCAAACCCCAAGCTGCTGTGAGCCACTACTGTACCTGGAGCTTCTCCACCTATGATATGTCACAATATTCTCTTCTTCTCTTTGTAAGCAATTTACCATAAGCATGTAACTTGAGTGCTCCTGTGTGCTATTTTCCCTCATCATTTTGCTGCTTTTCCACTTTAGTCTAGAGAAGTAAAAGTATCAGATGCCTGCTATCCAATCCAATCTCCCCAGCGGACGATAAAGGGATAATAAAAGGATAATTTACTAGTATTCATTCAGATAATCTATCCTGAGCAGATTTTGAACTACCTGCATATGCCTAATTAAGATTCACTACATAATGTCTGCTGTAGATGCTACTGTATGCTTCATAGTGCAGTGTAGAGCCACAGATTTTGTTGGCAGGGGTAAGAAGAGAGAACCTGCTCACCCTTTATACAATTGCTGTTCTCATGGGAAGAGGAATCCTTCCAGAGGCATAACATTCTTCAAAAGGAAGGGTCATTTGCAATTTGAGAATTTGCAAAATTTTAGAAGATATTCTTGAATGAAGGAAAAATCTTTTCTGTGTTAGCAACAATTTCAAAGAATATATCCTCAAGGGAGTCATCCTTTCAGCAATATAAATTACTTTAAAGGGAAAATCATCCCAAGCAATTAGATCTTTTAGATTAGGGACCACCCCCAAGATATAAAATCTTTGAAGGTAAAACTGCATCCCCCAGTGATTCAAGGTGCTTGAAGCATCAGTAAACATACCATCATAATTGCATGAGCTTCCTCATTTCACTAGAATTTTTTTCAGGGCTCATCATTGGTGCATTGACTTTGGATCATAGTGTTACATGTTTTTCTCTTGTTTACATGTTTCTTTAAGCAAGGTTCACACTCACATAGGTAGTTTGCTCCTAAAGATTTTGTACATATTTTAGTAGCAAACACTCTGGGGTATCTCAATATGGGCCATTCATTATTACTTCTGCCTACAGCAACCTTTTTCTTTCCAGTGACCCCTGCAATTATACAATAGTAACACTTACTGCATCTTTCCTTTGTATGCAAACCATCTGCAAAACTAATTCCATGGTGCTGTGACCTCTATGAGGAGGATTAAATGCCTATCAAACACATCACCCTTCTGTAACGTACCAGGTCTTAGTTGAGTTAGCAAATGGAAATCTCAAGGTTTCTTCAAACTTTGATTATGATGTTGGATGCCAGTATGAGGCTAGACCAAATAAAATAAAATAATTACTTAACAGAGGAAATAAGCTACAAAGTAGCAACTGTAAGAGGTTAATGAATAAAACTTTCAACAAATGTTTTGACAAGAATAACTAGATAGAAAACAGGCTTTATTTATCCAATGTTACATGGGTGTAGTGTGAAAAGACCAAGATATTTTGTTCTAGTTTTATAGTTATAAAAATAAATGTCATAATGCAAGAGAGTAAAAGGGCACACAGTTCTCTTACTTCCTATTATCCCATGGGAAAGGTGTGTTAGTGGAGTTATTGTCATTATTATTGCATAGGTGATAAAACAGCTATTCAACCTTTTGTCCTCTTATTTTCCTCCCCATATAGTACTGAGATCTCTATAGCCAACATATGATGCTGCCCTCTGCTGTTATAAAAGTAACTATTCCTATTGCTTGGTATTTCACTTTGAATTTTGAAGGAAATAGTCCATTGAGGACTGTTTGTGCCCACTGCAACTAATTAGACAATCACTTCAAAATCATGATTATCCCAGCCATAACAGTATAGTTGTTCAACTATAATGGGACAAATACTCATCTTCAAGTATGTAATTCAGTCAATTCTGGGTAAATCTGAAGCTGGTATCTGGGTATGCTTAAGAAGAATCCTATTGGTCCCAAATATTAGTTTTATATTGAACTGTAAACGTTTATAACATGTTTTGGGAACACTTATTACAGTCATGCCCAATATGGTACTATGAGGTACTATGTAAATAGTCAGTTACTGCTGAAAACTTCATTTTTTGGAAGTGTTCTAACAAGGACATTGTCTTTAAGAAGAAATTATAGAAAGAAAGAATCTTTAGGTGTATATCTATGGGAGTACCAGTCCTTATGGATTTGTACATGTTGAAATAGCTTAGTCAGAGTTAAAAGGAAATAATATTTTTTTAATTTGAGCATAAAACCATCTGAAATTGAACTTTGTATTAGAAATCTGGGTGCTCTTATTGTCTTCTTGATTACAGAAATAGTTTTCAAAATTGTCTGAGGAACTGGAAGGAAATAATATAATCCTGCTAATATGAGTTTCATAAAATTTATTTAAACAAAATAATTGTAGAACACTATCTTTTAAAAAGAGGAAAACATATTATTTTATATATAAAATAATTAAATATTTATTTGTCTATTTTTATACACATTTTCCTAAAACTCACATGATTCTATATTTGGTATTGCTCTAATGAAGGACTGAAAATTTACAGTTTAGCTGCCAATTCCTCTGTAATTCTTCACTAAGAATGAGTTTGAATCACAACCTGTAGGTTATTTAAGTATTCTATTTGTTTGTGCAGATAATACATTTCAGTAATCACACTAGTATCAATGGAATTTTGGGAAAATGGTGTAATTGTCCCTATTTTATACAGAATGTAATAAAGACTATTATACACCCAAAGTTCAAGATGAAATTCTAGCACCAGACAACGAATTTTCAGTGTTGTATCCTTTGGCAGTGCTATAAAGAGAGATCAATAGTACAGTATTTAGCAATCACAAAGATCACACAATGGTGCATAATATACTGCAAATTATACCTACTTCTGCAATGTCTATGCCCAATATAAAGAGTTAAGAATGGGCTATCAGCCTGTAATGTCAACATAATCTCATAATTCTTTTGCTTAAGACAGACCCTTAATAACGTTTGTATATGGAAGGAAAGAACTGATTTATAAGAAGGTGAGGTGTGAATACTTAAGTTTCCTATGTGCTCTAGCAATAATTTACTTTCTCCAGACACATACCCACTAGTATCACTGAGGCCCTTCCCACTGATACTATGCTCTTCCAAACCGTTCATCTTGCTGGATGAGTTAACCATATTGCAGTTACTTGATGAAACCAAAATCTTACATTCATAAAGTGGGCTGCTGTTTTCAACAGTTTTTGTACATAAGAGCAGGAAGCTTGCCTACCTTTTCTATGTGGGTTTTATTTTGTTTTTTAACCAAAGGGGTAAGCCATGTAGTAACAATCCATACATGCAGAAAATTAACATATTTTAAAACAAATGCTCCTTCCACTGTTTTGAATTATTATTCTTTACTGTTCCTACAAACACTATAGTATGACCATAGGGTTTCTAAGCAAGCAAGCAAGAAAGAAAATGTCATGGTCTCTCAGCCATTTTCTGACATAAGAAATTAACTAAACACAACAATATTCCTAGATTGGAAATTTTACACTTTCTGATGTGAAACAAATGGCCAACCACAAAGTCTGTTTGCTTCTGCTCCTCTTGTAGCACAATAAGTCAAGGATCCCCAGCAACAGGATGGACTTAGGCCCTGACTTCTTTAGATAGTAATTCTCATTTGTTTACATTTGCTGTAGCCATGAAAGCATCTTTCAGTGCTAAAGTGATAGTAAATGACAACATAATGGCAAAGCTAAGTATGCTGTAACAGTAAAAAAAAAATCACTAATCAAAGTCTTTAAAATTATATGGAATACTGACAGCTTTTTACACTGTTTTAATTAAGTACACTGTAATTTAAACCACTGAACCATAACAACCCAATGTTTAGTGTTATATCCCTAGGAGAACTTTAAAAATATGCATAATTCTGCCCGCAAGGCAATTGAGGGATATTTTTGGGGTGGTGGGGGTAATTAAAGGTTATACAGGAATGTAATAGGAATTTTACTTGGGTATTAATAGTGTTAGTGACCGTGCTAAAAACTCCTCAGGAAACTGATTCATGTCTGAAACATGGTTTTCCTTCTGTTATTTTTAAAGGCGGCAAATGTACACATTGAGGTCTGTCAGTTTTTGTATCCAATAGAGTTGTTGAAAGGCACATTTTCATAGTGCAATTTGCTATCTCTGGCCAAAATAATGTGACACTTAAGGAGTGATATGAAAAATTAATTGATTTCTCCACATCAGCAGGCAACAAAGATGTTTATTTTATGGCTATGCAGACTGTGTAAGGATCCTGTCATCTGACAATACCATAAAAACAGTCTATTTTACTTAGATAATCAATTATTACAGAAAACAAAGCTCTACATATACTGTACATGTCGCAAAATTACACTTTTCATTCCCATTCATGAAAGTGAATACATTAGATTTCCAGAAACGCAGATGAATTGGATACCGTACAATTGTGAGAAACTTGTGTGGCTATAAATCTAGTTTTAATGGAAAGTAACAGGTATCTCATTGTCACTCATGGCAAACGAAAGTGAGAATACTTTCTAAAAGTCTGAAAGCACCAGTTTAGACCTGTATCAGCTCTACAGTATGGAAAATATGTGTGAAGTGTGTGTAAAGAACCATTCCTAAAAAATGTGTCCCAAAGTGCTTGCAATACATCATTTTAGATGCAATATTTGCTATACATTAAGCAAAAAAAGGTACTCACAACCCCCTAAAGCTGACGGGCTGCATAGATATAACTGCCATGCTGTGTACAGAGAGATTCAATGTGAAAAGTGGAAGATAATGTGCTCACACACTAATGGGCACTGAACTAGACACAGGCTCATTTTTCACATCATGTCATCTCTAAGGTTTGAATAAAAAGTAATGGCCAGAATGAGCCTGGATCTATCTCAGACATTATCATTTGCCTCCTCAGTTTTATTTGTGTTGACTTGTACAGTCTAAAAAGATGACAGTCTCTGGGCCTCTGGATCAGTCAGAGTGATAATACACAGCACATTACACTGTTGGTGACAGGTTCTGTTCTTCTAGCTGGCATATGAAAGGAACGCATCTCTTTCCGTCATTTCAAATGCTATAAACTGACAGAATAAAGAATATTGCAGAGGGGACATCACAAACCCTGTCTGTTATGATTTTATGAGATAAACTGGAGTTTCCAGGGTATCTTGTTCGGGAAATTAGTGTCAGTCAAACTTTAGAGTGTGTGTGTGTGTGTGTGTGTGCGTGTGGTTTTTTTTTAAGATAAATAGCAGAATCTAGAAAAGCAGCTCTCCCTATTTATACTGCCGCATAGCCAAATCCATATGTTCAATCATGCATAGTTCCCTATTTAAAAATAATGATCCTAATATTGTATTAATTATGAAGAGACTATTATTGGTTTCACCCAAGCATGACTAAAAATTTACCTGATCTCCCTGTGTATGCGTCTCAAAACTACAATACAGTACATTAATATTTGAAGTTGCACTCTGTGATATTTGACTTTGTAAGAGTCTTAAAGGCCTAACCCTACATGCATTCAATTCAAATTTAAGTCCATAATTCATTTATAATATGTAGAACATTACAAATATAAAATAGTGGCCCTTAATATGTTGGCTATTGCCTCAGTTAATTAAGAAACAAATCCAAGGTCCACTGAAGTCAGTAGAAAGACACCCAGTGAATTCAACAGGCTTTGGCTCAAACCTTAAGTCCCTGATCCTTCAGTCAACTCTTTGGGTATGTCTACATTGTAATTAAAAACCTACAGCTGGCCTATGCCAGCTGACTCGGCTTGCAGGGCTTGGGCTAAGGAGCTGTTTAATTATGGTGTACACATTCAAGCTGGGCTGAGACCCAGGCTCTAGGACCCTGTTAGAATCCACCCCACATGGAGCTTGTCGCAGGACAGGAATTTGCAACTAGATAAGGTGAGCATCTGAATTATGTAAGGTATGTTCTATGAAGAGTGTAAGATACTCTGCAGACACTGAGGTAACCTTATCTAGTTATCATTAGATAAAAACTAGGACTTTTTAAGAGCCGTCACTATATTCTGAATCTTTTCTCACCCTTTTTTTTTTAAATATACCTTTCAGTGTCATAAAAATTTACAAGTACTTGAATCGTAATCTGCCAATTGCTGCAGCTGTTTCCCATGTAATTTCAGGTATTTCTGTTATAATGAATGTTTCTCACTTCACTAAAGTTACACTTATTAGTTAACTTAGACTGTACATTGTCCTATTCTGTCCATTTTGTTTTAAACTTTCTTTACCGTCTAGATGAAAATATGTCACAAAACATGAAAAATGTATAAAATATACATCACTTACTCATTCTCTATTTCAGTAGTACTCGCTTCTTTAAAATACTTATATTTAATTTACCACTAGACAGATTTCTCATACCACATTCATATTTCAAGTATTACACATATACTGAATGGAACTGCAGAATTAAAAACCTGACAAAACCATTGTAAAATAATAAAAAAGAAATGAAAGAGAGTAGTGGTAAACATAAAGATATGATTCTTACTTGCAGAAATTCTGGCAAAGCCCATTTTAAGAGCTCTTTACCATGCTACAGCATTGTCACAGGGTCTTGCTGTAATGTAATGAGAATCAAGCCCTTGGTGAATGATGGATTGTCACATAAATTGCTTTAACTTTCTTCATAAGTCCTTTGATGTTACTCCACAGAATTTATTTTTGCCATTTAAGAAATAAAAATAAAGTTAAAAATTTGAAAATATATACAGCATTTTTAATTTGGTATTTAAGCATATGAGAATTTATGCAATAGACCAGAATTTCTTCATTCAGTTGTTTTAATACTCTGGAACTGTTTATAGTTTGGCCTATTTTATATTGCACAGTCTTCCTTAAATGCTCATGTTTAATTTCCCGCTGTGTTCCCCAGCAGCAGCAGACAGCACAGCAAAAGTTATGTCACTGTTCATGCTGCCTATTAGCAGTGAGAAGAGATGGTTACCCACATGAACTGTAACTGTTCTTCTTCAAGATATGGGTGCTGACATATATTCCACTGATGTGTGTGCATGCTAAGCACACTGAAGCTGGAGAACTTTGCCTAGCAGTACCCCTAAGGGCAGCACTAGCACTGTTTGGCCCCTTTGCCCCACTCCTGGCTATTTCAGGGCAGCGTCACCCCAACCCCCCTTAGTTTCTTCTCACCGAATGTCAAGAGCTGAGATTCTGATACAGAGGGGACGGAGGGTGGGTCGTGAAATAGAGTCTGCATTCACATGTCAAAGAACAGTTACTGTACAGGTAGGTAACCATCTTTCTTCTTCGAGTGGTTGCAGGTGTGAAATCCATTTAGGTGACTCACAAGCTGTATCAGAAAGAGGTGGACAAAGAGTCTACTTAAAGAACGACTGCAGAACTTCCCAAAGTTTGCATCTGAGCTAGATGCAGCCATAATAGCACAGTGTTTGGTAAAAGTATGTACAGAAGACCAGGTGGTAGCTCTGCAAATGTCCACTATTGAAATGTTGTTGAGAAATGTGATCAATGTCACTTGATCAATGAGCTACTCCATATGCCACAGTAATACAGAAAGTTATCCCTCTGGATATTATCTGTGCAGAGATTGCCTGACACTTCATCGGATCTACATAGGAGACAAAATGATAACATGATAAATGAAATGGTTTAGTCCTCTCCAAATCAAATGCCAAGATTCACCAAACATCCAACTCATGAAACTGCATTTGATCATGGCTTGGCGAAGAATACTGGTAAGTAAATTATTTGGTTGAAACCACAAAACTACTTTAGACAAAACATTTGGATGTGGCCTTACGGCCATGTAGGGGACTACGGAAGACTGTGTCACGGCCTAGCTAGGGTGTCTCCGCTTTCTCGGCGGCCTTGTGAAGAGCCCCTGCTTGCTAAGTGGCCGGTCATTGTAGGACACAGCATGCCAGTTATAATTTGCTTTTAACTGGTTGAAACCAGTTTGTATGGCCTTAGGCCAAAGGGCGGACATAGCCTGTGGGAAGTCCCTTTTTGCATATGTATGAGTTGCTTTTGTATTGTGTATATATAGCTGTGTGCTCCCAGTCCGCCTTTGGACTCCGACCCAGGCCGAGCTGAGCTTCGGTGCTGGGTTCCCCGCCTAAGTGACAGCAACGCCCAGGGTCCCTGTTGCGGATGTGTCACTTTACCTTCATTAAAGCCAAATAACTCACTGTGTGTGTGGGCCTCGTCCTTGCAGAGCACTCAGGCACGTAACAGGCCATTTGGTATTTGAACAACTGAGTATATGGGCTCTGCCATTAATGCCTGAAGCTCTCATTCTTCTTACACATGTGATAGCAACAAGCCAGGCTGTCTTTCAGCACAGGAGAGACAGAGAACAAGTTGCTTCAAATGGAAGACCTGCACTATATTAAGGTCTCAGTGGAAAAAGATAAATGATTCCTCTTGGAAATCTCACTATCATAGAGTTTGAGAAAACTGTCTTCCTTTGGATCAGAGGATGGAATGCCAAGATTGCTGATAAGTGGACCCTCAACAAGCTGAGAGACAAGCCGAAGATCTAAAAGTACTCTAAAAGGTCATGAATGCTGGCTAGCATCGGTTCACTCCCCTAAGCTAATGATCAAAGTGAAAACTGCTTCCACTTGGCCAAACAGGCAGTTCTAATGGAAGGTTTTCTACTGTTGAGTAGGACTTGTCTAACAGCTTGCAAACAGCATTCTTCCTCCTCATCTACCCAGGCAGCATCCACACCATGAGTGCAGACTGCTTAGTGCTAAATTTGATGATGGTGCTGAGTCAGTAGGTCAGGATAAAGAGGAAGAGATATGGGTGGATGAACAGACAGGCTGAGGTGGGCAGAGAACCAACATTCTTGGCCAAGCTGATGCAATGAGAATTAGTTTGGCATTACCCAGCTCCAGTTTGAGAATAAGTTGAGGAATGAGTGAGATCAGAGGAAAGGCATATATCAGTATCAACCCACAATTCAGGTGGAAAACATCAGTTAAGAAGTCTGGATTGAAACCCACTCAAAAGCAAAATTGATGGCCTTTCTTCTTATCTTTCATTGCAATCAGGTCGATAGCGAGGATGCCCCATTCTTCAAAAATGGACCTCAGCACTCTGGTCTTCAGAGATTGCTTGTGCTTCTGGGAAAAATTTCTGCTGAGATCATCAGCCAACTGATTCTGGACCCCTACTAAGTGAGTGGCTGTGGGAATTATGCTTTCCTTGATGCAGAACTGCCAACATTGTACTGTCTCCTGACAAAGCTGGAGTAGGCTTCTCCTTGCTTATTAACATAATACACTGTGGTGGTGTTGCTAGTGAGTATATGAACTACTGTGTCCTTGGTCTGTACCCAAAACGCTCTGCACACACTGTAAATGGCTCAAACTTCCAGGACATTGATAAGAAAGGAAGCTTCTTGTTTGTCTACAAAGCTTGAACCTTCAATGTCCCCAGATGTGCTCCTCAAGCTAGTGCAGAGGCATTGGTAACTACGGTCCTGATTGGAGAAGGACAGGCAAAGTGAACGCATACTTCCATATTCGTCTGATCTATCCACCATTCTAAGGACTTGAGGACAGGTGGCGATACTCACACTAGTGACTGACAGTTTAAACAACATATCAACTTCAACCATCCCTGAAGAGGACGACGGCACAATCTTGTATGCTGGACCACATAAGTGAATGCTGAGTGGCAATCTGAGACATACATGTATCATAGTTGATGGGTAATAGTGGAGAGACAGGCCCAGGTGATGAATTGCTTGAAATTGTTCATTCAGCAGAAATGCCATCAAACTTGTAGAGTCTAGTAGGGTCCCCTTTAACTTTATTTTTTGTTGGTACTAACATTGATTTCCCTTTTATATCAGACCCAGACAATCGAAGAGATGCAGTGTTTATGGAATATGACAGAGAACTTGCCTCTCACTACCCAATTGTGCAGGTATGGAAAAACATGAATTCCTCTTTTTCTGAGACATGCTGCTACAACCATGCATTTGGTAAATACCCATGGAGCCAAGGACTAGTCAAAGAGAAGCACACACTACTGATAATGCTGACCTGCCACTACCTCCTTTAACTTGGGAAAATCACCAAATGGAACTAAGCATCTTGAAGACCGAGGGCAGGAAACCAGTTGTTGTGATTTAAAGTGGGGAGAATAGTAACTAGGGTAACCATGTGAAATCTCATATATTTGATGTACTTGGGGAGACAGCAGAGAGAAAGAATAGGTCTCACCCCTCCCTTAGGAAATATTGTAATAGAATCCCTTTACTCGATTCTGAAGGAGATCCTCCACTATGACCCCCAAAGCACAGAAAGTCTGCACCTGCTCAAGGAGCACAGACTCATGACAGGGGTTCATGGAAAGGGACAAGGTAGAAAGATGAGAAGAGGGACAGGAACTGAATAGCATAATCTAATCCCACAGTGCTTAGGGCCCACTTGTTCATATTTATTGTCTCCCAAGCCCTGTAGAAGTGGGCTATACCACAGTTCTGCAGCCATGAAGCCCTTTTCATTGTTACAGCAGAGACTATAACTCTAGAAGAAGTGTTCAACATGTTCATAGTTGACTGTAGTGATGTCTTCGCCACTAGAAGACCTTCCACAAAGAAAGCCTTAAACTTTTCCCTGAAGAATTCTGGCAACATATCTGTAAATTTTGTGACCACTTCCCAATTTATAAAGTCAGATTTTGGCAGGGCGCATTTGTAAGGATGAGGAAGAGTAAATTTTCCTCCCTAACAAGTCCAAGTTTTAGAGTCCTTATCTTTTGGTATCCACTTGTATCTTCTCTGTCTCTACCTCTCAATAGCTGCCATTACTACAAGAGAATTGGGCACTGGATGGAAGCAGAAACACTTGAAACAGTGCAAATGTACATAGTATCTCTTATTAGTACACTCGCTGTGGGAGCTAAGAACACTGGCATATTCCATAGTGTATTTGCAGGTTCCAATATCTCATTTATGAGGAGAGAACTCTCTGTGGAGCTGAGGACTGGAGACTATCCAGCAACTTATGGACATTCTCCTGAACAAACTCAGCCTGAATACCCAAGGCTGAAGCCATGCTCCTGTCAGGGTTCCCTCCCCACTCTGAACTCTGGGGTACAGATGAGGGGACCCACATGAAAGACCCCCTAAGCTTTTTTCTACTAGTTTAGGTTAAAAACTTCCCCAAGGCACAAATTCTTCCTTGTCCTTGGACGGTATCACTGCCACCACCAAGTGAGTTAGACAAAGATTCAAGAAAAGGACCACTTGGAGTTCATGTTTCCCAAAAATATCCTCCCAAACCCCTTTACCCCCTTTCCTGGAGAGGCTTGAGAATAATATACAACCAAATAGGTAAACAAGGTGAGCACAGACCAGACCTTGAGGTTTTAGGATGCTAAAAACCAATCAGGTTTTTATAAGCAGAACTTTATTAAAGCAAAAAAAGGTAAAAGAAACACCTCTGTAAAATCAGGATGGAAGGTAATTTTACAGGGTAATAAGATTTAAAACACAGAGGTTTCTGTTCTAGGCAAAACTTTAAAGTTACAAAAAGCAGGAATAAACCTCCCCCTTGGAATAGGGATATTTACAAGCTAAAACAAAAGATAAGCTAACGCATTTTCTTGCTATTACTTACAATTTTTGTAATCTTGGATGCTTATTTCAGGTATAGTTTTAGGAGATGGTTTTTCCTGCCCTGGACCCTCTCTGTCCTGGAGAGAACAACAAAGAGAGCACAAACAAAACCTCCCCCCGCAGATTTGAAAGAATTTTCTTTCCTTATTGGTCCTTTTGGTCAGGTTATTTGAGTTTATCTGAGCTTCTTAACCCCTTACAGGTAAAGGGTAAAGCTACCCTTAGCTGTGGGTACGTCTATACTACCCGCCGGAGATCGATTTATCGTGTCTCATCTGGACGTGATAAATCAATCTGATAATTGATGCCCATACTCCACCTCAGCAGGAGGAGAAAGCACAGTCAAATGGGGTGCCGTGGCAGTCAACTCACCATAAGGGGACAGCCAGGTAAGTTGAACTAAGATACTTCGACTTCAGCTACGCAAATAGTGTAGCTGAAGTTGTGTATCTTAGTTCAAACCCCCCGCTCCCTGTGTAGACCAGCCTTGTATGTTTACGACAGCTCCTCAGGAGGTTCTATAATTATTTAAAATCCTCAGGTACAAGGGAGAAAGAATCTGGCACCTCAGAGTTATCTGGTGGTGAAGAAGTAGAAGGAAGCAGAGCCAATGGAATCTCCTGTGATGCCTTTAATAGTGGTTCAATTGAACCAGCTCAGCAGGAGCAACCCCTGTTTGTGGCTGCAGCATCAGAGGCTCATGAGGAGAGGCTACAAGTGGAATAGGTGGCCTCACTCTGGAGTGAGCCAAGGATCAGAACCTTGATGACTGCAGAACACGCCAGTGGTCTTAGTGAGGCCACTTTGAGTAGGAGTATGGCATAGTTGGTAAGTAGGAATTGGGACAAGGGCCCATATCCCTGCTACGGAAATGGTGCCAGTCTCAATACCAGTGGTGATCCCCAGGAGATCTTGATGACTTTCGAGAATGATAATGAGAAAGTGAGGAAGAGGTCTTTGAGCCTGACCCTATGAAATCTTCCAAGTAGCCCATGGGCAATAGAGGAGCTACCACTGGAGAAGCCAGTAAACGTCCAGCCTCATCCAAAGTTCAGAACACAGGATGTAATTGTACAAACAAAAGTAAACCTGTCGATGCTTTAAATACTGATGGGGCCTCACACTCGGTAATAGAGCCAACGTTGGTACAGAATCTGAAGCCAGCACCAGTCCCATATATGCAGTGTGCACTGGAGTTGTCATCGGCATTGAAGATAGTACCTATGCTGATAAGCCCCTCAGTACAGAAAAGGTAGGTGACCTCAACTCTGCACCCTGAATTGGCAGAGGCATAGAAGATGAAGCTGACAATAATGGCAGGTCTTCAACCAGAGCATGCAACTAAGGACACCAAAGAAGCCACCACAGCTGAACATTCCTTAATTAGTAGAGAGCGAGGAACAGACAGGCAAAGCAGGTCTGATGCTGCCTGATACACCACTGGCATGGAAACAGTTGGTGCTGACAACAAAGTCATCAGTAGTGGACTCAACTGATGCCCTGCAGACAGTATTGGAGTCTAAGGTATGGTGTTCATTTGGTCTTGCCTTGGTATCAGAAAGCAGGTAGATGGCCCTGATCTATCTCATGTATCAGACAATTCATGGTGCCAGTATGAACTCCTCTTAGAAGGGGAGAAGGAACAGCTCCTGTCTGTTTTATGAGACATCTTTCTAGGAGGACCAGAGGAAGGAGAATGGTCTCTCTTCCTCCTGGGAAAGAAATCTGAATCCTGCTGAACAATAACCCATATCAGCTCAGATGCCCTCTAGGGGCCTGACACTTTGTGGAGATTCCCCAGTGCTGAAATGGGCCTCATGGCCTGTTCCATAAGGTTCTGCTTCAAGTGTAATTTTCTGTCCACCTGAATTCTCTTCTTGAATGACTTGCAGATCAAGAACTTTTCTTTAATTTTCTTTTCCACAAGGCAAAAGAACCATTGAATGTAGGGGTCACTACTGGGTATGGCTACTCCACAACAGGCAGTATTTAAATTCCATGGAGGGTATTGCACCAGCAAATCCTATCTATTATTAATAAACTAAATCTAAGGGTACTAGTGAACTGACCACTAACAATTATATACAGTAAAAAACCACAGATAGCACTGGGACAAAGCTTGAGGTAAAAACCACACTGAACACTCTGATCAGGCTCTGGGTGGTAAGAAGTAACTGAGGGATGGGGTAGTGCTGCCCTTAAATAGTCAGGGGAGCGGTTAAGGGGCCAGACAGCTTGAGTGCTGCTCCTATGGGTAGTGCTAGGCAAAATTATCTGGCTTTGGTACACTGGGCAAGCACAGATACTTGAGTGGAATACATTTCTGCAACCACTCAAAGCCAAGAGAAGTCTATTTATGATCTTTCATGACAGTTGGATCAGGCCTTTACGGGTTATTTCATTCCAGCTAATTTGAAGCCATTTTGTCTGTATTTAATAGCTGAATTGTGGAGCTGCTATAGCCAGGTATAATAATTGTATCCTCATGGGTGGGATTTCTTGGTGGTTTTCTGCAATGAAGCTGGTCTATTCTCGCCTTTCAAGGTAGCGATTAGTTATGTTAGGTTGTGGGGATTGCACTGCTCATACATCTGACTGTGGTAGCTATGCTGTTTGGATCACTAGTTTGTGGCTGTTCACTGGAAATGTGAAAGTCCAAGGAAGACTCTTTGGTCCCAGCTACAGTGGACATTGGAAGACCAGGCTGGAGAGGACTACATTTTGAGTATAGACTAGGTCTATCTATCTGGTCTCCACTATGGTCTTGCTGAAGACCATAAGGCACTAACTTACAGTGATTTTGCCCTATATTTCACACTGGTAATGTAGTGTCAATGGCAAGTATTGGTTATCACCATCTATGACTTGATTACTATAAGAAAGGCCATACTGGGTCAGACCAAAGGTCCATCTAGCCCAGTATCCTGTCTTATGACAGTGGTCAATGTCAGGTGCTTCAGAGGGAATGAACAGAGCAGGTAATCATCAAGTGATCCATCCCCTGTTGCCCATTCCCAGCTTCTGGCAAAACCCAGGCTAGGAACTTTACATATATTACTCAGAACTTACCAGATAACACTCCAGGCTTGTAAATAACCTAGTTATGTCTGACTAGGTACCTGATTCTAAACGATAGTAGGGAGAACTGCGTTCAAGATTCACCTTCTCTTTACACATCATCTTTGAATTTGACCCAGGAAGTTTAAGATCTAACAAAAATCCACGGAGGCTCAGAGCAAGGTAACCATGTAGATCACTTTATTTCTTTTACATGACTAGGGTGATGGCATTAATTGACGTGAGTTAGCATTTCTTCTGAGAGAAGGGAACATTCAGGAAGGATCTGAATGATGAAAGAGTGGACATCTGACACATTGGTATAGGTTGGCATTGTCAGTATACTTTGAGGCACGGAAGACAGCAAGAAAGACGGGGAGGGGAAGGAGTGGTGACACTATCAATAGATGAGAAAAGGGGATAACATGGGATACAATTAGAAATAAAAAGTTGCTTTGTTTAATGATGGGAAGAAATCAATTTCCTAATGTAGGGTTCTTCAATCCACTGTCTTTTTCTGTAAAACTACTGGTGCCTGTGAATGCCAAATCCCCTGTGTTGTTACCCAGTAGGTCAGACTAGATGATCATAATGGTCCCTTCTGGCCTTATAACCTATGAATAATCTTTGAATTCCTCCAGTACGTAGAGATCATCTTTCATAAAATGTAGGTGTCAACAGGGTTGACACACGGCATTAGCAACATTATATAATTTGAATATCTAAACTCCTTGCTGTGGGATTTCTTGGCATCCGTTCTGGCAGATCACTTTGTGAAATGGCACAAAGCCATTCTAGCAGATGGACAGAGTCTAGGCAGCCAAGAGACCACATACAGTAAGAGCATCAAATATATTTCATTAGGGCACATTTCCCAGGTAGGAAATGTCCCCATCCTTGGGCTTCATGGCTAGGATAAAGATTTGAGTTGGTCAAAAGAAAAGTAGAGGGAAAAATTCTGTAAAAATATTTTGTGATTTTTCCCCGTTTTTCATCAAGACTTTGAATTTAGTTTCCCAGCCAGATCACATGACAGCACCACTTCTAGATGTGTCAGTTTTGGCCAGACCATTTATAATGGGGATCATCCTTTTGTGGTTTCAATCTATGGATCTGTGAAACTGATTTAAAATGATCCTGCAGTATCTTCAAATGTTTGCTGAAGAAAACTGAAAGGTTTAGAAAACATATTCCCCAAACCATATGTGGATGGGCTAATCACCGAACAGTTAAAGCTTTGGAGTTTTCTTCAGTGCAAGGATGAGTTGAATTTGCAGTGTTAGTGAAACATAGCATATACTTTACCATTGTATCCCACAAGTCTTTTCTGTTAGACAGATTTCTTTTCTTTATTTGCTACCCAAGAAGCCTGAGGGACCAGAACGTATACAATGACAACTTCTGAAAACTGAAGTGCTCCCATGAAAAAGCAAAGGGAACAGGAAACATGCTATGATTAAAGGAAAACTTGCACTTTTTCACTGTTGCCAAAAACGATCTCTGCTTTTTTCAGTGGTTAAGATGCAATAATATTCTGCTTTTGTCAATGAAATGTCATTATGTACATTATATGTCCACAGGGCTATCAGCATATCTTTTAACTTGATGAATCATGTATATGATAATGCAATCACAATAATGAATGAAGTACAGGGATTAAATTATGATTTATAAAATGAACTTGCGCTCTGATCTCATTCACCATTGAAATACAATTTGGTAACTACCAAAAAGTACATTTTAATTTTTTTAACTCCCTAAATATTTCTGAACTAGACAGCCAATATGCTATACAGATCTAGTGCTATTGGATTTCACTTTGAATGACTACAACAGTGGCATATTATTGAAAAGTGATACTAGTTTTAAAAGTGACTATGTAACAATGTCACAATCTTACTCAACATTTCTAGTTTTGGTGTGCAGTTCCACCATATCTGATATCTGCTTACAAAGTCACTTATGCTTACATAAAATAAATTTTTATTCCTATAAGTTCTGCAGAGCCAACATATCTAAGAATGTGCAGTGTTTTATTCTGTACTGGGCAGCAGCACCAAATCTTATTAACCAAGTTCCAATAGCCGGGCTAGATTATAGCACCATAGTTGCACAGCTGTAGTGGAAAGCAGAATTGGAGGACAATGGGACTGCACATATGTAATGAAATGAGGGTAGAATTTGGCCCACATAGAGTTTATTACTGGTGAGGATCCATGAGCCAGAAAAAGGACAGCTTGTTTTTCAGATCATGGTTGAGTTTGCAGGAATGTGAGGTTAGAGAAAATATTTTAATACTTGTAAACTGAGTGGAATTAATATGAAAATCATCTAGACAACATAGACCTGGAACCCAGATCCCTACTTTTCAGAGTAGAACAGAATTTTAAATGCTATTGCGGACATGCGGTATCTGTTCAGAGATACTTTGCTAAAATGTACCACATAAATGGAGTACTTCGTTACTTTTAAAGGCAGTATCCTAAAAACAAAAACAAATGAAAACAAATCCCCCCAATGTATTTTGTACTTGTCTTATTGATATTAATATTTTCATACGTGCTGTGATACAGCATGGCCAGAAGGCAGCATAAGAGTGTTAGCAGGGGGCCTTATTCCCTGCCAAGGGAGGAAGGTTTGCTTTAGATTAACTAGAACAGCTGTGGCGCCATTAAGATCACGTGACTTCAGTAGAAGGCACCTGCTCAAGTTAGAGCACCTGACTCCATCATGGATATAAACCCCTGTTCTCAGTCAGACAGGGTGTGTAGTTGAGGAGATAAAGTGGAATTGAGCAGAGTGCAGATTGCAGAAAGAAGGAGTTTGTCAGGAAATGAGAAGGTTTGGAGGAGTGCTGCGGTGGTTGGAAGCAACAGAAACCCTAGGTAAGGGGGCCAGGCTGTATAGAAGAGAGGCAAGAAGCCCTTTCACAAGCTGGCGGGGATATTGAGAGGGAGTCACAGGGGAGAACGCTAGTCAAGGAGTTCACCACAACCCCAGGGCCCCGGGGTTGGGACCTGGAGTAGAGGGCGGGCCCAGGTCCCTCCCTCTCCACTCCCCTCCTCCAAGGACACTAGGGGAATGATTAAGAACTGGTTCAGAGGCAAGCAATAGCGCCCTGAACCTACCCCAGAGAAGAGAAAGCGCGAGACCCAGCAGAACAGTACCGGCAATTTGCCACAGTGCATACAAGCAGATTCCTACACAAAAATGTGATTCTGATATATTTAAGGTTGCCTCACAGATAACATACATTAAACACATCCATACAACCAAAGAAAGAAAAGTTAAGCCACCTAATAGTACAAACCTTCTACTCCTCCATTAACCAGAATATATTCTACTACTATTATAATTACTATGCACCAGTCCCAAACCAGTGGGATGACACCTTTCCAGTATCCCCTTCCCTATCTGGATGGGCATGCTCTAAACTAATGCCTTCTACTGAAGATATTAACATTCACTTAGAAATTTGCTTTGCAGCAATATTTGTCAGTTAAATGGATTGCTGAAATATTATTTAAATTGAATATAAAAGGTGTGTGGTTACGGCTGAAGTGAATTAATTTAACCATTTGAATGAATTTTTTACATTATTCACTCAGCTCTAATGAATATAGAGTTTCTGTTAGATGTTCTTTATATATCACACATCTTCAGTTGGCCTGTGAGGTGAAGCAGATTGTGTTATGTTTCTTTTCACTAATCACCAAACACCACAGTGAATAGTGATGGGAAGAGATAGTGTGGTGAAGGGGATGTATGGAAGGGAAGGTTGATCAGCAGTCTTGTGTGTTTGGAGGAAGCAGTTTTGTAAAGGATAGACTGGAAAGCTGGCGTAGTTCCAGCAAGTCCGGTGGCAAATCGTAGTTGTGGAAGTGTAAGGGCTGTGGCTGTGAGAGTAGAGGGCATGTTCTGGCAGGAGGCTTAACTTTTTGTTTCTTTGCTTTTGTATTATTGTGGCAGGTATACTGTGTGTGGCTATCTTCATTATTGTGCAACCAAGTTTTTGGCTAGGAATACATACCTACCTCCACCAAATTATACAATGCCTTTGCAGGAAATGAATGCCAGATTATATGTTTCAAAGTAAGGCAAGAGAATAGATACAAACATTGCATATATTGCCTAAGAATGCAATGCTAATATGTATAATAAAATGACACTATATGGTGCATGTTAATATGCTGCAACAATAGAAATAAAGAAAGCACATATACTGCATGCCCTATATGTATTAGATTCACTCACTACATCACTCCCTACAGGTTTACCTTCAGCTAAACAAAGAGTTACAAGACCAAAACAATTTGGTATAGGATTATATAAGTCTCTTTTCCTAGTCTACCCTTCCCCAAGGGGAACCTCTTCTGCTATTTAGCTGATTGCAATTTCTCATCACAGCAATTCTCAACATCATCAGCAGCAGCACCAGCAATCAAACACAAACAAGGGCTGGCTCTGAATGAGAGGTGGATGAGTAATGAAATAATTGATTTGCCTCACAGCCCAAGGATACTCCCCAACCCCTAAATACCTGACCTTCTTATGGGTATGTCAGGTGCTGTGGGGTTTCCATGTTTCATATCACTCCTAGAAATTTGCAGCCATAATTCTTGTGTTGCCTGAGGCTGTGAGGAAATTCCAGCTAATCTCTAAACTACACAAATCCCTTTTGCAATTTCAGTTTGAAAATGTATTCTCACTTCCCATCAAAAAATCTGTATTTTTTAGTGTTCCTGTGTGCTGTTCAACAGCTGCTTTGTTTCACCCTGGAGGTGGCTGCCTTTCTGTGGTAGGTGAGACTCAGTTTACACTTTAGTGAATGGAGCATACTATCCCCATTTTACAGAAGGGGAAGTAGAGCTCAAAAGCTCAAAGAGACTAAATCGCTTGCCCAAAATCACACAGGAAGTTTGTTGTAGAGCAGGCCTTCAATCCAGGTATCCCAGGCTAGTGCCCGTCCCATTATTTATTTTAATGAGGGTGTTGTAAACCTGAATTAATGTATATAAAGTGCTTCCAGATGCTTAGTGTTGAATGTTAGCAGTGAATCCTGAAATCCTGGGAAATGCACTTAATAGTGACATTCTAACCTTTGTGCCCTCCCAATCCTGGGCTGCTCCAGGCTCTGCATTGCCCCCTGTGGTAAACGTCTGTCCCAAATCTGGACTTTAGCGTACAAAATCTGGGTGCTTACTGTGAACCTCCCCAAGCTTATACCCAGCTTGGATCTTATCTTGCTGCCACCAGCCGAAGTTTTCCAGGGTTTCGGCCCCCTCGGGTTCCCCAAACCTTTCCTTGGGGGACCCCTCCAAGACCCAGAGCCCCTGGGTCTCCTCTATCTCATCCCCCAGCTTCCCCCCCTTTCCTGGGTTAGCCGGTGCGATGCTGTCCTATTCCCTTTGAATACAACCAGAGAGGCAATCTAGCTTCCCCGAGGCTATGCATTCAAACCTAGTCAGCTCACACAAGAGATTCACCCCTCCCTTTGTCCCGTAGCCTTTTCCCGCCCTGGGACAATAGGAAAGTAAGACACAGAGCTTGGGCTTTTCCCTCCCCCCCTAGCCTGGCACAGAAATTCCTCTCCCCTCTGCCTCACTAGGAAAAGAAACTCCCACAAGTTTTAAAAAGAAACTTTATATAAAAAGAAAGAAAATACAGAACAATAATACTGCATTAAGAAACTCAATACAGGAATATGGCTTATAAGAAAATAGGAGTAAACAGTCTGATTTAAAAGATAGCCCAATTAAACCAGTCCAGCAAATCAACACCCATGTAAATACAAATCAAAGCACATCACAGCCGATTACTTTGGTTCCTTTGTACTCACACTTTATAGTAGAATATTTGAAAGAAGATGGAGTTAGAAGAAAAGCTTGTTTACTCACAGCCGAGGAAAACAAAAAGACCCCGAGTTTCCAGTTCCCTCCCAGACTTTAAAAAAAATCCAGGTCTCTGATTGGTCCTCTGGTCAGGTGTTTGGTTCCCCCTTCGTTCACCCTTTACAGGTAAAAGAAAATTAACCCGTACCTATCTACTTATGACACCCCCCAATGTAACTGAGGGGGTCCTCAGAGGATACAGGGCTTTTGGGAGCCCTTTACACTGCTCCAGCCCTTTTTTTTTTTTTTTTTTGGTGTAAATTGTCCAGAGAAGGGATGAACATCCCACCCTTGATTTAGGGTTTCATTACAAAGTACCTCAAGCTGGATTTTTTAAAAAGTTCCTTGGGCTTGAAAGCCATTTGAATGAATTTGCACACAGGTTTCAGGAAATTTGGGCCAGTTTATGGTTTCATGTGGAACATGTGAAATTCATGGAGAAAACCAGGAGAACGTTGATGGCTTTATCTGAGTTTCATGCTGAGATTTGAAATTCATTTAAATCCAAAACTCAAAACAAATCTTGAGTGGCATGAAGCATCATGGCTTAAAGCCAAAGAAAATGTTTGCATAACACTCCCCCACCCCCAAGAAGTACATTGACTATCCAAGTTATCATGCAAGAGACAGTATTCTAGACTCATTTCCTAAATGTCCCATTTAGCTTTCAAACTTTCTACTGGCCATGCTGTTTCCTTGTTACCAATATCATGAAAGAAATAACATGTTGTTTTTTTTTTCCTTTAGCAGAAACAGAAGATGACAAATAAAAATTGTCTTACGAGACACATTCCAGCTGTTTCTCTTCCCTCTTCTTCTCCCCCATACAAGTGTTATTTCTCTCATTGCCTTTTGCTGGACCATGCTAGCCTATTACTGAGGAGTCCCTCTGCCGGAAAAGGACCCTACAACAGCTGACTCCTCTCAAGCTCTAGCCACCATCACAACTATGCTTCCATAGATAGGCCTCTGGAGGGAATGCAACAGCCTTTCAGAGAAAGAGAGGAAATTTTAAAGGAAAGAGAAGGAAGTATATTGTCTATAGGTTGCCTTGAGTGGAAGCATGTTGTGTGATATGAGCAGATCAGTTATACTTACAGACCTTTACAAAGAAGCTATTCCTGCAATAAGTAACTTTGTTTCTTCTGGAGCTGATGAAAATATAGAGAACATTTCCGCAAAAGTTTGGTGAAAAATTCATCCCTTTTCTCTTTTTTGTTGGTGAGAGGAATCAAAATTTTGAAATTCAGAAAAAATGGACCAGCTCCAGTTTCTTTCCAGTTCTTTGGAATATGGTCCTGCTAGAACATGACTACAAGCATCTGGATCTGGCCCATTTGGGCACTGAAAGCTCCATGGTTCCAATAAGCCTGGCAGGGAGTGGGTCCAGTGAGATGTATCTCAGCATCTTGCTTCATCACTGGCAGGAGGTAGTATATGACTTGCAATGCGAGGAGATGGAAATTCATCCTCTTCACCAACTCAAGATAGCAGTGATTCAGCTCCTGTAACTGTAGGTGGTATCCAGGAACTTCTAGCCAATGTTTTGGCCCAAGACAAATTCAGCTGGAAGTGAAGGCAGTCTAACTGCTGCCAGAGGAGTCTAACTGCTGCAAACAGAAGGAAGGAAAGCAACAAAGGTTACAGGATTTTATTAACATCCCAATGCTAACACCACAAGTACTTCTTGTACACAATAGGTTGCTACTAGCAAGTCGGACTTTAAAACCAGATATAGACTGGATACAAAGCTTCTTTCCCAGAGAGATATACCAAATTTGTTCTCTAGTTTGAGATTATTTTCTAGACAAATTATTAATCAGATCTCTTTGAAAATTGGATATCAGGAATCAAGTCCTAAACCAATCAGCATTAGGGATGGGTAAATTTCCTCGGTTCCACTTTGACCCAACTCAAATATTTGACTCAACTCAAAGTTAACTCAAATATTTTTCAGTTTATATCCCACTTAGCAGCAAGTGTGAACAAAAGAGCAAGGGGGTAGAAGAGAGAAAAATACATTGATGGAAAAACTAAATATATTGTACACAAGGCATACACGTGCCAGTCAACCTTTTCAGCTATGGTGTTCGTCTATCCTTAATAAATAGAATATTCTTTCTCCCTTTAGCTATGGAAAATTTATAATTGACCCACACTGTCAAAAGTAGTTTAAAAAGGGGTTGAGAACTCTGCCTCACCTTCTTAAAAAAATGATAAAGTTTGCAGCTTTCCTAACTCCATGAACTCGGACTCTGACTGCTCCTTTGGGGCCAGTTAATCAGAAGTGAGCTTTCTTTGGCTTGGCGAAATGCAGGAGATTTGGCTCCCACTGTGTCCCCTCTGTGGCTGCCACTGACATGCAAAGTGGCTTAGCCAATGGCAGTGTGGCTCCCTTAGAGCCATGTTGCAATGTCAAACCAACAGTGAGGATGGGTAAGTGTTATGTGACTCCAGCCTCCACAGATTTGTGGGTTCCCTTTCCTATGTGTCCCTGGATTCACAGGACTAGGAAGTCTTAACTCTCCACTCTGTAGCTCCATTGAGGGACACTTTCCAGGAAAATTAGTGAAGTTCACTACATGGGGTTTTCTGGCTTCTCATTATGTTTATCCACCAGAGGAAGAGACAGAGGAGAGCCCAGTCCAGCCCTAGGTCAGCGGGACAGCTTTTTAATTGTTCTCTGTTTTCTGATGCACACTAATATCCTGGTTTAAAACTGGAGAGAAGGCCCAGAAGCACTCATTCTACCTTTAGGTAAATATACACATTGCCAGCTAATGTAGAAAATCATCATCTCCTAGCTTAAAAAAGCCACACAAGTTCCCTAGTCCAGGAAAATGCCAGCATTAATTTCCTAGAGCTGATCAGCTAGGCTCTGATGTTACACAGATGTGATTTCAAGATAAGGTAGCAGAAAAGCACAGAGATGCCTGATTACACTTATTTAAAAGCCATGCACATCTATATGTTTGAAGGTAAGGGCACACTTTTCAGATTCTCTTAACAAAAGAGGAAATTATAAATCAGTTAAACTGACTGTCACTACATTATTTTTGGGAGAAGGGAGTGGGAATGTTCCAGGAATAGAAATTCTATTTTTCTAGGCAAATAAAGGACCATTACAAGTGGAGTACCCCAAAAATGAATTAAAAGCCCTTCAAAAGGAGCAAACATCATCAACCCAACTGTAATAAAAAACAAGAAACAAAAACTCCCAGCAATTTTTAAATAACATCAATTCCCACAAATACAAAGCTGTCAATATCTGGCTGTAAATAATGTCCAGCTTAAATGAAAGTGGTCCCAATTGAAGTGTACTATTATCTGTTTCATTCCCTTTATCAGTTTTGCGTGTACGTTTCCGAAGTAAACATGAAATAGTACAGTTGGTAAATTTTGATTTTGAATCTTGACAGCATATTTATAAAGGTATAACATCTTAATCAAATTTTAAAATAAAACATCCCAGTGCTGAGCTCTGTTATAAACCTAAAATTACATAACACACATGTTTTTATGCTTTGTCAATTACATTTGAAATAGGGACTGTTTGTTTCAGCCCTTCTAAAAATGAGACTAGGATGAGAAAACAACCTATTTCCTTATTAGGTTCAGGAGTCAAAGGACTCAGCCAGGAGCCGCAGGCTTCAAGAGCATAGAAGATTAAGACATATATTGGATTCATGATGGAGGGCACAAAGTTCATTTTCAAAATAAAACAGAATTTTATTCATATTCCTTTTAAAATTCAGATTGCCATTTGCCTGCTGACCTGTGACATGGCAGCAGTGTATTACATTTTCAATGAGCAGTCTGTCTGGAGCTGGTAGGAGAGGAAACTGCTTCCTAGTTGGGATGTTTTATTCTCCCTATATAGTAAGATATTGTTGTCAGAATTTTAGTTGGTGCAAATAGGATCACGGTAACATATTTATTTTAATAAGGAGAGATGTAAACTAACGTAGGCAGTGGCATTATGTAAAGACAAAAGTCATAGCTCAGGTAAAATTTGTATATGGAAATGAATATAGGGTGAAATACTTGGGAGCTACATGGAAAATAAAACAGCAGGCCCAAAATGATCTGTATTTTAAAAATAAATGAACACCAAGGCCTTTTTTAAAACAAGTTTTGGAAGAGTACAGGACAAGCCAAGGCTTTCTATAGTGAGGAGCTAGATTTATCCAGCTCACCATCTGTCAAAATTACATTACAAAAAGCACATATGCAGAGATACAAGACTACTGATTTTCATATATATTAAAACCTGCAACTACTGTAGGATTTGTGAGCCTGAAAACAGTTAAGCCCAAAGACTTACATTTAGAACTTTTTTGGTATTGTTCTAATTCAGCTCTTTCCGACAAGCAGTCATTAAAGACAGATATTCTGTGAGCAACTATAAATACAAACACATTCGTTTAGAATATCACCAAACCAGCATATGCTTCCTGATGTCAAGCAACCTGGGAAAATCCAAATAATATAACATTTGAAATTGCTCTGACTTCATTAAGTACACATTTATCAGACAATAGGTATATTGAAAAAACAACTAATATATTTCTTTAAAACAAAGAATTTTAAGCAAAGTGAATGTGGTGGTTGTTAAAGTGAGAGATCAATAATGCTGGTATGAACCAAGCATAGTACCGACGGGCTGTATGTAAGCTTACACATAAAACTCTGCCAATGCATCTCAAACCTGACCTGTTATTCGAAGGGGCCTGCTGTTCATGTCTTAGGCCTCTATCAAGCAGATGCTGCCAATCAAGCCAGATTGTGTAGTGATGTTATGATCTGAGCAAACAGGGACTAGAATGAGACAACCAAACTCATTTTCATATGTGACCTAAGGATTTTGAACCCATGTTTCCGCAGGTGAAAGATTATTGTGAAAACCCAATGTTCCTGTTAGGGCCACAACAAATTATTTATATATTAGATATATTTTGCTACTGCAATCATATATGAAGTACAAACTGTTCTTAATCAAGAACTCTCTGTTTCAATCTACCTGTACATAAAATCCAGAGACTATATTTTGACATGGGGAAAAGAAATCCACTTACTGTAGGTGAATTAGTTAATCATGTATCAGTGAAAATACATCTTGTGCTTGGTTTAAAGAGGATGATGAATATAAATTCTCCACACTCCGAATTTTAAAACTTTTTCCTAACCTAGACTCTCTCATGTAAGCCATGTTAACCTGCAATCTGTAAATACTTGTATGTTGACAATGTACAGTATAAGCAATTTTGTTGGCAATCTATTTTACTTTATGAACAGCTGAGCTCTAAAGCAGATCACTTCTACATTAGTTTAGAATTCATGAAAGAAAAGCGTGAGGAATGGCTTGCCTGCGTTATTCCCAAATGTGTTTGCATATGTGATCATTGTCTAACACAACATTATTTTTTATATTAAAGTCCATACTATGAACCACGTAAGGAACCAAATCCCAACAAACTTCTCAATGGATACTTTGAAAGTCAAAAACCACATATAGGTGTTCGTTTAGATTTTTCATCCATAGCTCACGTTGCATCATTTTTACTATAATACTTGTTTACCCAATGGAATGGGACTTAATTTACCGCTGTGCCACTTTACAAATATTCATGAGGTACAGTTTTCCAGCATGATCACTGTTTTTTTTAAAAGTCTGGTCCCCATACCAAAAGCCCAAATGAGTATAAATAAAAACAAAATGTTATTTTCTATTTATGTTTTAGAGCAGTGTAGTTTTAGAGCATACTTTTTATTGCTAATGTTCACAAAATCTTCACTATTTTTAAATTTTGGCATGATTGCTTAGAGTAAAAAACAAAAGAGACAAACATATTCGTAGTATTAATTCATTAAGCTATATCTGACACAAATAAAAGTTGTTGATATCAGTATTTTAACGTGAACTGGCCATATTTATTGCTAATGTTACTTTCTAGTTACCATTTTTAAAGCACATACTAGAAACAAATGACTAAAAACAAATCCCTACCTGACTTGATTACAATAAAAATTTGAAAACACTACACAGTATTGTCGCTGTTCATATTTTAAATATTGCTAAACATATGGTATTCACTAACTGAGAAATCTCTGTGTTGTGGTTTTATGTATGGGGAAATGTGTTCTTTGTTTTTCAAAGTTTTCCTTATCAATATTTTAAAACAACAGAGATTGCAGTTGTCATCTTTTGAAGTATCATCTTTTTTAATAAAGATGCAGATTAAATTTTCCTATTAGAAGTTATGTAAAAGAAACACGAGGAAAAATCCAAACGAAAGACAAACAACTGAACTCACAACAGCAAAGTACACAAATTTAGCAATACAATGGAAAACTGAGATTGCTTCTTTTCTAAACTAATTCTCCCAGAATCCAGTGTTCATCTCATCACTCTATATAAAACACAAAATCCTTAATTGGTCTGTGCTTCTGCAACATGTTTTTAATGAAAACGCAGCACATAACTCTTAGTTTGTTGGCTGGCAGAGCCCAATTTACAAAAGTGGGAGTGCAAGATAAGAAAAGAGTACATCTGCAAAGCAGGCTGTGCAATGAATCACACAGTGCCAGAGTTGAGCAGAATATAATTGAGTCCAACATCTCTGAGCACTTTCACCATAATTAATGATAATCTGTAACAGAGGAATCTGAGATTCCAGTTCAGAGAACTGTTTAATTAGGCCAAGTAATGAAAGCAGAAGCAGTACAAGAATATGGCCTGTCTCATGATTAATGATTCATGCTACTGAACACAAAAGTGCCGCACCGTTAACTCTAACGGATGCTGCATCTCTCTGGCATTTACAAAATAGTGAAATGCATGCATTTTTGTATTTTAAAGATGTAAGTGGCAGTATCCTTTTCTGAGCTATTTACTTGATAAATATGGTTTCGAAGGTAACTGTCTTCTTCACAGGTTCCTCGCTCTGGGGTACTTTAAGATAAATATGGTATCTGCCTAAACATCAGAAATAAGGTAAGAGCTGCTCTACTGCTGAATAATTAACATCTTCACTTTTAAAGTTAGTCAAACATGGATGTTTCCCTCTGTACTTTCATCAAATAGCTGACTTTGCTGGTGAAATGATTTGCTGTTAGTGCATCCACAGAGTAAGGTAAAAAGGAAGGAAAAAATAGTTTAGTTAATAATGAAATACAAAGTGTAAAAAAAAAGGATGCAGAAATGGTGAAACTGTGCACATCACCTCTTTCATTGGCCCAGGGTTTAAAATGTAGCACTATTTGACAAAGGACTTCCCCTGGAAGTATACAGGACATGACAAAAGAAGGGATAAGATTGCCTGGGGCTTTAACTTACAAGCCACCAAATTATCTGGGTTTTATGTGACTATTTACTGTGCTATTCAATGAAACAAGGAGTATTACTTATCATGGGTATTGCAGAAACCCACAGTACACATGCAGGGTCTGAGATAAGAACACCTTTATTAAGAAACATGCTCACTAATGTCTCTATTCTCCACCAGATTAGGTCTCCTTGGATGCCTGCCTTGGAACCTTCCACAATTCAGTGCCCACTGAGACTAATACTGATTCAGGAGACATTATCTGCTTTACGGTATAACAAACCAGTATTTCTGGCCTTCCACTTTACTCCCCTCAGATCCCCACTCTGCACCCCAACACACACGCATTTCCTCTAGATCAGTCTTCTCCCTGATGGCAATATCTAGTGTATGATCTAATTAGCAGTGACATCAGGAGGGGTTCCAATGAACATTCTGTGGGCGCTATCTCATGTTTCTAAGGGTGGGTAGATTTTCCAAGACTGCCTGGCAGCATGTCAGCTTCTGAACACCCACACAGAGCCAGACAGACCTCAAAGACTTACACTATGAAAAATGTAACAAGTTAAAATAACTTTGAGGGCATATAAACCGAACACAATATCTGAGGCTTCAGAAGGCATTTAATGAAGTCTGCTGAATAAATAGATTTCTTTAAAAAGATATGTGACAGCCTGGCTGGGGAAGTTTGGGTTCTCCTGAAACGGGCTTATGACTCCTTGTGGCAATACAAAGCTCATTAGTGTCAGGCGAGACCTCAGCCCTCCAAATTATATAGTGCAAGGCAAAGGACAGTGCACATCCTTTCCCCACAGTGATCACACTTGTCATTCTGGAAGAAAAAAATCTAGTCAACAGTGTGAGATTTTACAACTATATATACACAATAGACAAACTATAAAAACTGATTTAGCCACTTAAAAATGAGAATAGAGCGCATGTGTCAGGAGATAATGAAAATGGAATGTCAAAAGAAAAGAAAGGAAATTGGTGATCTTTTCATGAACATTTTAAACAACTCACAAGCTTTGGGTGACCTTCCAGAGGATTTGAAAGTGTCAAACATAACTCAATCATTTTAAATAGACAAGTCAGGAAACCATAGACTGGCAAGTTTAAGATCTGTGAAAAGGGAAATATTGGAAACTCTCTTAAGGGAGGCAAAGAGAAAAGTCCTGGGAAAGTAAAATGTGATTAAGGATAACCAGCATGGATCCCAGTATGGGAGGTCATATTTAACTAATCCGTCCATGTTCTTTGAAGATATTACTGCCATGATAGATAAGGGAAATTCAGTGGATGCAGTATACTTAAATTTTCAAAAAGGCATTTGACAAGGTTTCACATTGGCGATTAATGCCCAAGATAACGACACAAAACTGGTTTAGGATAGGGGATTCTTCAAGTCAGGCCTGTCTTAATGGGCAAAGGGGTGTGTTTTCTAGTTATATTACCTTAACAGGATTGAAGAGCCCTATCAAGCTGCAGGTTAACATATTTGCAGTCATTTTTGCTGGCTGTGTTTTAGCCTAGGCCCTTTGCTTAACATGCCTTCAAACATGTTAGCCTCTGTCTTGGAGTCCTTTTAATTTGTGCTAAACTACCTCAGTAAAGTAACACGACTGGAATAAATACACCTTTTTGGCTTGTCAAGGCAGGCCTATGGGGGTCATTATGTGAACATCTGAGAGTTCAGTTTTTGGGCCTTTGTTTCTCATGACAGATGTATATTATTTGGCTGACGATACTGAAAACAAGATCTCCTTCAACCTTTCATTGTAAAATGAATTCTACAGACCTCAAATCATTCTTTCACCTCTTCTCTGAACCCTTTCCAATATTTCAACATTCTTGAAGTAGTCTTACCGGTGACAGATTCAGAGAGAATACAGCCTCTCTAATGCTACTCTATATTCCTCTAGTCATATATCTACGCTATCCATTTTGGTCACAATATCACACTAGGAGCTCAGGGTCAGACAGTTACCTGTCAGAATCCCATAGTTCTCTTTGAACTTGCTGCTTTACATGATCCAACCCCCACCTTATATGTATGGCCTGAACTCTTGCATTTGACTGCAAAGCACATGTTTCATTGGGCTCAGTTTAGCATGTGATCCTGATCACTCTGCATAAGTATCCTGTTCTCATTATTTTATCACTCCATCTATAGTTGTTCATCTGCAAATTTTAGGTGAACATTTTTGCAAGTAAAACTTCATTGTTCAAGTGCTCAGAAAGCAACCATAAAAGGGGCAATGAGCACAGCTGAAGCAAAAGCTTTTAAAAACTCAAATGAGTTTTCTTAATTATTTCTTCTATCAGTAACACAATCGTACATGAGAAATTTAGAGTATTAAACTCAGGCCTCAAGGACACAATGCGTAGGAGAGAGAATTTTAGAAAGTATTGAGATCAGTTAGTGTTTTCCATTTTATGATTCCAAATGCCATATTCCTTTAGGTTTCTTAGTAACTATTGAACAAAGTCACTACTCATGCCACTATGTGACAAATATAGTAAGTGGCAGAACTTGACCTTGCTATTATGAGAATCAACCTGCAAATAAAAACTGTATCTTTGTCTTACACACATCACAAGCCTTGGATTTTGTTCCTTTAAAAGTGATTCAGATAGTTGCCACTGCACCAACATTCATCAAAACGTCACAGCCCAACCTCATTGCCCTGCTGCACTGTAAGCGTGACTGGGGGCGGGGGTCTTTGTTTTTTCTTTTATTGCCCATGTTGGCTGAAAAAATAGGAAGATGAAAAGAGATGGTTGGGATGAAAGGCTAAGGAAAATCTGTTTGTGCCTAACACTGGAGAAACTGTTAAAGACATGCTAAACCATGTGAAACTATGAACCACTAGTGATAACGGAGATTTGAGAGGAATATGCTGTCTGATAGAGTGTGGAGCACATCTTGTCTAGTAGTTGGAGCAGGAAAAAAAGGGAAGAAGGGAGTGTTCTGTGCAACCAAGCTTTTATCATTAGTGCTAACACTGACATGTTCTGTGGTCTTGAACAAATCTCTTAACTATTCTGTGGCTCACTCTCCATCTCATAGGGACAAAGTTTTGAGATCCTCAGGTGAAAGTTGCTTTTGCATATAAGTTCAAAATATTAAAGCAACAACAATAATAAATACCAACAAAAATACTGTTCTTGTGGGTGGGTGGCTAATGCAATCTTAATTTTTTTTAAAAATCTCTAATAGATGGAGTATGTAACTGTCAAGATTTTTTCCCCACTTTGAACTTTAGAATTCAAGAAGTGGGAACCTGCCTGAACACTTTTAAGCTTAATTACTAGCTTAAATCTGGTATGCTGCCACCAGCCAGAAGTCTGGGTCTGGCACACTTCTGTTCCCCCAAAACCTTCCCTGGGGAACCCAAGACCCAAACCCCTTGGTCTTAAAACAAGGAGAAATAAACCATCCCCCCTTCTTTCCCTCCCAGACTTTCCCCTCCCTAAGTCGCCTTGGGAAGCTTCATACTGATCCAAACTCCTTGGATCTTAAACAAACAAGGAATTAACCATCCTCTCTCCTTTTCCCCCCACCAGTCCCTGGTGAGTTTAGACTCAATCCCTTGGATTCTAAAACAAGGAAAAATCAATCAGGTTCTAAAAAGAAAGCTTTTAATTAAAGAAAGAAAAGGTAAAAATTATCTCTGTAAAATCAGGATGGAAAATGCTTTACAGAATACTCAGATTCATATAGACTAGAGGGACTCCCCCCGCCCCAGCCTGAGATTCAAAGTTACAGCAAGTAACAAAGTTACAGCAAGTTACAGAGGTAAAAAATCCTTCCAGCAAAAAGACACATTTACAAGTTAAGAAAACAAACATAAGATTAATCCACCTTGCCTGGCTATACTTACTATTTTGAAACATGAAAGACTGATTCAGAAAGATTGGGAAAGTCTGGGTGCACGTCTGGTCCCTTTTAGCCCCAAGAGCAAACAACCAAAACCACAAAAAGCACAAACAAAGACTTCCTTCCACCAAGATTTGAAAGTATCTTGTCCCCCTATTGGTCCTCTGGTCAGGTGTCAGCCAGGTTCACTGAGCTTCTTAACCCTTTACAGGTAAAAGAGACATTAACCCTCAACTATCTGTTTATGACAGTAACTCACTCATTGGAGCCTTTGTTTACATTTATTTATTTGATATGTAATTCTAGATATCTCTCCCCCAATTCTCTTTTCAACCCAATTCATGCACCATCACAGATTTCTCTTCCATGTGTCTCAATCTTACATCCATTCAGCTCATCTGTGTAACCTGAAAGCTTACGGGCATGCAACCTCCTGGGCACACTGCAGTGGAACATTCTCTTTGTCCTTATCTTCAAACAAAACAAGGGCCCTTCTCTGCTCTCACCCTGCCTGTGTAACTCTGTCCATAATAGCTTCATTCTCTTTTGTGTAACATGCCTTCAGGAGACATTCTCTGAGGATACACCTGTCAATATGGTAATATCAAAGAGGATTATAATTACAGTATAACTATTAACACTGTTTACAGGACTAAAAATATACAACATAAGAAACATTAAATAGAATGAAACCACAGCACTAACATTACATTGCAGATTTGGATATACTATTGGAAAGCCTAGCCACAGAAAAAGATTAGGGTTTCAATCCTGCAAATGACTCGAAGCAGACAGACCTCTTGTGCCTGCATGTATCCCTGTTGACTTCATTAGCAGTCCACGTAGGTGCAGGAAGCCACCTCTGTGCATCAAGTTACAGAATCAGGGCCTGAGACGTTTTAAAATGTATCAAATTCCGTCCAACAATTCATATGTTGCCATCTGTTTAAGAAGTCCTGGTGACAGTTCTAGCATGAAAGAGGCTGAGAGAAACTATATGCTACCTGAATGGCTGCCCTAGCTGGCTTATTGAAAATACCACATCCTTTTCAGAGGCACAAAATTGTCTAAGCAATCCCAATCTTTCAGACTAGATGAGTAAAAATTCAAGACAGTGTCTCTTTTATTAACTATTTTGGCCACCCCTAGTAAAATGAATGAATAAATAAATAAATAAATAGGACAGACAGACAGATTTTCATAGTAGCAAATAAACTAAACTATTCCCTCTACTAATACCATCAATTGAATAGTTGGATTTATTGACTTTGCAAAATCAATAACTCTGTTTATTAATCATCTTTAGATAGCATCATGCTCCTACTATATCTCTTTCAGTGACTAATACAATAAATTTCCTCTTTTGATGTTCCCTGACATTTGAGCAAATTAAATGGAGCATTAAATATGATCCTCTTTGGGACAAAAGTGGGCAGAATCATTTGTGACTTCTTTATTAACTTCAGTGAAAGTACAGGAAGCACCTTCAAAAATATTGTTCAGCAAGCAATATTTATTATTATTTAAATTGTTTGGAGCAGTACTATATTACTATGGATCAGATGGTTTTAGTTTTGCCAAAATGTAAATAGATCTATATTTATTTTCACATTGAAGATCATATTAACTGAGGAACTACAGTTCCTCTTTTCATGTGCTTTATAGTTAACATGCATAAGATATATTTTGCCACCGAACTATATGATTTCCATTTAAAAGTCCATATGTGAGGAACGTTTCTATAATTTTTTATCTTGTTTAAATTTAATTTTATCAGATTATGTTCTTATTGTGGAACAAGGTAAGTTGACTTTTGTTGAATAGTCCTGTCAAAAGGATAAATGATAATGATAAATAATACAGCTTATAGATTGAAAAGCTTGGAACTCCCATGTGAGGCCCCGAGCACCCACATTGATAGTATGTGGATTTCATGGGTTTACTGGAGCTTTGTATGGGTAAAATGAATTTTACCTTGAGTGTATATTATATGAGCCACATTTAGCAATAGTGCATATATTTCCAAATCACTGAATAAAAATTAACCAGTTATTCTTCACAGCGCCCTTGAGGCATGTATTTTATCCCTGTTTTGCAGTTGGGGAAATTAAGAGAGAGAAATGGTTTTGTAATTTGCACAGTGCCACACACTGTAAATCAGTGGCAGAGCTGGGTTTAAAATTCAGCTGCTCCACTTCAATCTACAGCTTTATCAATTTTTGCACAAATCCTCCATTGACTTCAGTGGGAATTCGACATGCAAAAAAATGGTTGAATAGGGCCCTAAATTGTGTCTGGATGTGCAATTAATACATTAAGGCATTCTCCTACTTCCACTGAAATCAGTGGTAAAATTCCCATTGCCTTCAATAGGCACATAAGCCATAACATAATCCCCTTCTGACTGCCTGATAAACCCTGATCTCTCAGATCAGGAAAATGTGACTCAGTTGAAGTAAAATAAGAACTGTTCTGAAGCTCATGCTGAAGTTCAGAATGAACCCAGATACGAACCTTGACTGAGTTTTGAGCTTCAAAAAATGTTGGTAAACTTAATAAAAGAAAAATGACATATGCCTCCGCCTTTCCTGCTTTCAGCATGAAACTGAAATACTGAAACCTGTGAGGAGGTCTGATCTCCTCCTGAAACTGTTAAGTCTGAGTAAATTCAAGATTACAGTCCTATTTCTAAACCCAAGGCAGTCTGGAGAAGCATTGGAACATCTGGCAGTGTAGGTGAGCTGAGTGTCTGAATCGTCTCAGGTTCACTCCTTTACTGTTCCATCTGGGCCTGATCTTCTACTCATTACTCAGGCAAGACTCCCTTCCCATTCATTTCAAGTCCTGATAAGGAATCAATGATTGAGCTCTGGTTTTGCAAACTTAATGCCCAATTTTGTAAACTTTTTTGTAATGCAAAAGTCTCACCGAAGTCAGTATTCGTGTTCAGTCCTCTCAGCGCCTTCCAGAAGAGGCCATGAAAACTTCCTCAACTTTTTGTAGTCTCATTACTTTTATTATGTGTAGTATAGTAGCAAACAAAGGTTCCAGATCTTGACTGGAGCTCATTATAATGGTATTGAACAAATACATAGTGAGAGACAATCCTCACCCCATTCACTGGCCCTCAGCTGCTGCTCCTGGAACTCTGAGGATGCAGCAACTCTTGTGACATCTGTGCCATTGGCCTGTGGGAAATAAGGCCAATAGATCCATAGATACACCAATCCCACCCCTTACATCCTCTGGCTTAGCCTGTTGCCTTCCTGGCCTACCCAGCCCCCCCGCCACCCCCATTAAAACTCTGAGCATAGTTGCTGAGTGAGACATCCCAGAGTTGGATTGTGAGGGCACACAGATTACTAACCCTCCAGTGTCAAATCCCCAAAACTGGCCTTTTCAGTGCAGTGGAATGGCATCTGGGACCCTCTCTGGCTGTGGAAGAAGCAGAATTTATCCCTAACAACTAATAAAGCAAAAGTTGAAAAAAAGTTTGTTTTTTAAATATCCATAGTTAATTTTTAAAAAGAAAAAAATGTGTTGTGCTTTTACCACCATGTACCAGCGTGCCTTGCCCCTTTAACAGCTAGAGGCCTGGAGCCAGTCAACTTTTATTACCAAGGTGGCCCACTGGAGGAGGGATCAGCAGATTTCCCTATAAGAGCAGGAGGAAGTTACCGAAGGGGGAGGGTGTCCATAGAGAAGCAATCAGAGGGAGCTGTGGAAGAGATTACAGAACAGCTGCAGTAAGAAGAAGCCTCTTGCACAGGACCCTTGGCCAAAGGGTAGGATTTGGGTCTGAAAGCCAGAGTCATTGGGCTGAAGACAACTGAGGTCCAGGAATAGCTGACTCCACGGGAGTAAGAAAAGACTAGCCAGGTAGGGCTGAGTGTGCCTTGCCACGGCAGGGAAGAGCTGCAGAGAGCAGACTGAGGGGGAGGAGAGAAGCCCCAGGACTGAGTTTTGTTTTGTGTCTTATGTCAATAAATTAGATGCTGAGAGAAGGGGCATTACTGGACACATAGACACATACACGATGAATGCAGAAAAATGTAGGGAAATAACTCCGTTTTATGTCTGGTGGAAATGTGTAAGCATTTCTCTCACAGAGGGATTCACAATTCTTTTAACAAGAGTGTTCTGTGCCACAGCATTTGAATAACCTACCATGAAATGGTGACAGTTGCTACGACAACTACTTGCTTTATTGTGTGCCAAAGTAGTAGTCACATGTAGCTGCTTGGGCTGAAAGTGAAGGCTGGTCCTTTTTATTTATTTTTAATGAACCAACTTGCTGTGTTTATGCTGAGGCCTTTACTCCCTTCTCAGCAACTCATGTGGGGTGAAATTTGAAGGTGCCACCAAAAGTGTGAGTAAGCCGGCATTATTCACTCTGAAATGCTTGGTTTGAATGTGGAAAAACTCCAGCTCCACCTAGTAGCAGGTCCCAAAGCTGTGGGGCAGCCTTTTTCTGAATGCTGCTCAAGTCAATGAGTCAGAATAGCAGCTGTCAGATCTTTGGAAAGGGGTTCTTGTCCACTAGAACTGTGTAGTCCCAGCCTTTCCCCAGGCGCATTGTCAATCCCTCATCCTTAGCACCTGAACATTCAGTGTTAGTGCAGAGCTCCTCTTCACAGCATGCTGGGGTACAAGGCTCCCTTTATGCCCCACTCCACCCATCCTCCCTGCTCCTACCATAGGACTTAAGTGGGAAAAGAGCCTTATACCAGCCCTCTGCACTATGGTAAATGTTGCTCCAACACGCTCCCGTCAATGCCAATAGGAGTCTTTCCAGTGAGTTCAGTGGGAGTTGATCAAACCCATAGCATGTAACTGGTACTGTTCCCAGTTATAGCATAAGGCCAGGAAGCCCACTGATAATGAATGTATATCACTTTTATATAGCCTTCAGCTGACTCCCCACCTTTTGTGTCAAAAATTCAGAAAAGTTCTACACCCAGCTGGTGTTCACTCTTTTAGTTTTAATAATTTACAGCCATAACTAATATCAATAAATCATAAAAATATTTTTGGGATAAATATGGTGCTAACATCTTCATTTAGCAAGAAAGAATGATCATCTCTTAAATCTTAATCTGTACTATTGGCAATGGTTTGTTTTTTTCCCCATCATTACAGAGTAAATTAAACACGAACTACTATTAGAGGGTCTAGCGTCACCAAGAAAAAATCAGGACACTAAAAATTGAGCTTGACAGAGCATTCCTTACTATCTCGGTCACGTGGTAGTTGTTAAAGACAGGCTATCGGTATTAAAATTGTCTTAAACAGAACTTTAGCTTTATAGATTCCATGTAGATGTTTTCATTTAGAGTGTGTGTGTGTGTCTTCCTTCCTTCCCCTGGCTGGCTTTGTGAGATGGGGCAGGGATCGTGACAAACTCATGCTTTGCTATGAGATTCTTGTTGACAGGATAGGATTCTGCTAAGTCTTACACTGGGAAGGAACAGTATTTGTTCTTGGCTGGCATATGCAGCAGATTACAGCATACACACCACACTCTGGCTGTGAGCTCAACATGCCCCTAACTGGCAGACCACACCTCCTTAAAAGTTATGGTGTGCAGATCAGCAGGTACCTGGTCTTCTCTTCCAATGCTTCCTAGAGTGCAATGGCGAAATGTTAGCCTGCTACCTGTGCAGTGGGAGAGGAAGATGAGGTCTCTATGCCTTCTTTCCCCTCTTGTATACCAGCAGTAGACAGTAGGATCTCTCCCAAAATTGGTGTTTACTATATAAAGGACTTTCAAAATTGTGTATGTAGTTTTCCAAGTTATTTTTAACTGATAACAATTGCATAAATCCTGCCTCCAGCTAAGGCTTATCTATTAGTTATTTTGGTTGGGTACATTTTAGGATTTAAAAGACTACATAATGATTCTATTTTGAAATGTTTTGAAATATATCATGTCTCTTTGTGGCCCTCTTTCAGCCCCATGAAATCACAACACAAAATCCAAATCATCATCAGATTTTTATTGTGTAATTCCTGCACAGTGCTCATATACTACGTGAGGGTGGTAAGTGCTTTATAAATGCTGATAGACTGATCGGAGCGATTTTTAAGTTGGCTTGTACAACAGACAGTTTTCAAGGTCAGACATAGTAAAATGTTTAAGAAATTGTAATTACTTGAAAACCAGACATGAATCTCCCTCATTGGAACTGATGGAGAAATCAGGAAGCCAATGGAGAATATATTCTCTGCCAGTCTCTGTCAATGAAGACTTATTTCAACAGCCACAGCAAAGATGTACTGCTTGTATACAGTGAGCTCCCATCAACAAGTACTTTCCACAATCCATACAAACATTTGAAGATGATGTATTGTTTTTAAACAGTTGATTTTTGCTGGCAGATTCTTTCCACAACAAGAATTTTAAAACTGCTAGGGAATATGATTTCTATGAGGATATGTGTACCATTTCTTTAAGTCTCTGGCAGAAAGCCATGCAGATGGGGGATTTGGGAAGTTTCAAATCTAGGAGCAGGGAAAGTTCCAGGCCCTACAGCAAAGTAGAGAGAGAAGCTGTGTAGCTTTAGGGATAATCAGTATTCTGTATTTGATGTTAGAAGTGACTCCTCCATCAATTTTTACCATTGTCAGACAGTTTCCAATCATTTTATCCTAGTCAGATTCATCTACTTATTTAAGGACATAGTTGGTGACCCCTCCATCGCATTCACACACACACACACACACACTGTGGGTCAAATCCTCAGCTGCTGTAAATCGCCATTACTCTATGACAGTACATCCTTTACACCAACTGAGGATCTGACCTGTATCTCTATTAACTACAAAAAAACCTGAAAGATGTAAGAAGAAAAAAATACAAAAAAGAATGCAAACATATATCCTTGCAAATTCCTAAAGCAAAAAAAGTTAATTTATGAAAGAACACTGACAACAATGTACATACCTATCCTGCAAATAGCCGAATATAGAACTGACCACAGGTGAGTAGTTACACACACACGTGTAATTGTTTTCAAAATCAGGCCCAAATATATTCATTACCCTTATCGATACAAAGAAATACATATTTCATCCCAACATCATAATCTGGCACAAAGTAAATTCTATTCTCTCATCAGTAATCTCAAATTATAAACACCATGAAAAAGGCATCTGAAAAAGTGACAATATCCAAAAAGGTTCAGATCAGTGCTACATAGTGAACAAATTTCAAATGCAAGACCACAACACTTTCATAACTTTACCATAAATCCATAGCTTTTATTCACTTTCCTCATTTTAACTATATATGCAAAGTTAGTTTCAAGAAATAGAAATAATGTGCTCATCGCAACTGTATGTGGCAGGTCCTTTGCCCAGCTGTCTAGAGGAAAAAGGATTGTTATCCCTATAAGGGCTCTTCTATAACTGGGATGTAAAGGAAGGTTTCCCTGGATAGGGCAAGGAGAACTAGGGAGTGCCCACTCCCGGTGAGGGAGGGGCACTGCCATTCCAGGTGACTGAGGGGCAGCGGGTATTTATATCCTGGGCAGTTCCAGGGAAGCTTTCTCTGACTGGGATTGGGCTGGAAACCCCACTCTCCCCCCCATGGACTCAGTAGAACCCGATTTCTTCATGTTTTGCTGTGTACATTATGCTAATCTCCCCTTTTCCCATTTATGCTAATCTCTCCATCCCTCTGTGCCCCAACTCCATTTCCCCAACAGGAGTGCTGGGGGAGCGTGGGGGGGGGGAATTACAGGCAGAAGGGATGGGAAGGTTCCCCTACCTGCTGTGGCCCAGGGCCCCACAAACTGCTAATCCACCTTTGTGTCCAGGATTCAGTGGGGTGGGCAGAGCAGGTACTTGTTATGGAAGGTTGTCAAATAAAATGGATTGGAAGGGGATTTAGAGGAAAGTACTCCTTGAGAAAGCTAGGGAAGAGGGCTCGGGGGCTCCTAATGTCTAATACAGCACGAAGTCAATCCCCCCTTCCTTTTCAGCCCTTTAATTCTTAGATGAGGAGAAGGCAGTGAGGAGCCAGCAGTGGGCAGGCAGGGGTCCCAGCAACAGAAGGGCAGGGACGAGGTTGGAAAAGGGAGAGGGCAGCACCCCTCAAACAGGTGGAAGCAATTAAGGAAATAACGATGACCTGCACTGCATGAGTTATTGCCAGGTACTCCCAGAAATTTTAGGTGAATAAAGTTGTGGCCTAATTAAACCACATCCATTGTCTCCTGCCTTTCTTCTGACATAGCTGGACAATAAGTGATTTACCAAAATAATCCCTATCAATTAATAAATATATGGGGGCGAGGGACTGACATATTTTCAAAGGCACAAAGCATATTAACTTTCAGTAGAAGTTGGGTGCAAAGGCAGTCTTTGAAAATCTCCTCCTTTAAAAGTATTCCCTAATTTAGTGTGTCACTTAAAATAAAATATTCAGATACCAACATCAAGATAATAAAATAATGGATTTTAAAAGTTCAAGAGTGAGAGTTAAGGTTCCTTATAATGTATTTCTAAGAATGGTATTTTATAAGAAGCCAGCCAGCATGTTATTCAAGACAGCATGCTTTCTTAATAGCCATGCTTTGGGGGATATTAAATCAGCACAACAGTGACCTCACAAGCTCCAAAAAGCTGGCCTATGCCTGGTCAAATAACCACACTGCATGTTTAGAAGTATACTCAACCTGTCAAGTTCATACATAGAATAGAAATGCATAGAAATTCCAATTATATCGATAAAATGTTTTTATTTTTTTAAATTCTTAATTTAATGATTTTAAGCATCTAGGATTTAAAAGAAATTGAAGGAGCCTAATGATATCACAAGTAATAAGTTTTTGCCCCCTAACAGAACATGAAAAGAACAATTTGATATGAGGCATCATCACAATAATACAACAGTCACTGAAATTAGCCGACTGCAATAAGCCACCTCATGTCACCAGACTCCTTTTAGACCATCTAAAGATTAAAGGCTCTATTCCTGAATGGTTTCCCTGGCATTTACTTAGGGATTTTCATGTAGCTTCATACTATGGGCTACCTATCGCACCTCTTTCAGCCTTAAGAACTAACAGGAATTTGGGATCTATCAACATGGATTTCTTGCTGTACTGTGGAATATTTGGCAAATAGCTTGTGAATGTGCATGTAAAAAGGAAACAGATAAAGTGGAAAGACAGGGAGGTGAGAGGGAAAAGAATCAGCACATCCATTTAAAAGCAAATCTTTAAAAATTCAAGGATACATATTAAATTAACAAGTTTAACTTGTGTGGCTACTACTTACAGTGCACGTGTAACAATTAGGACTGTCAAATGGTTAAAAAATGAATAATGATTAATTACACTGTTAATAATAGAATACCCTTTATTTAAATATTTTGGATGTTTTTCTACATTTTCATACTGATTTCAGTTACAACACAGAATACAAAGTATATAGTGCTCACTTCATATTTATTTTTATTACAAATATTTGCACTGTAAAAAATAAAAGAAATAGTATTTTGTAACTAACTCACCTAATACAAGTACAATCCCTTTATTATAAAAGTTCAGCTTACAAACAGGGCTGGCTCTAGGTTTTTTTGCTGCCCTCCCACTCCCCTCCCCTCCAAAAAAACCCCCACAAAACAAAACAAAACCTCTGAGTGCTCAAGTGCCACCCCTGGAATTGTGCCGCCCCAAGCACGTGCTTGGTTTGCTTGTGCCTAGAGCCAGTCCTGCTTACAAATGTAGAATTATGTCCAAAAAATTGCATTCAAAAATAAAACAGTGTAAAACTTAAGCACCTAGAAGTTCAGCCAATCGCTCAAACAAACAAGTTTGTTTGCATTTGCAGGAGATAATGCTGCCCACTTCTTGTTTACAATGTCACCCGAAAGTGAGACCAGACGTTCACATGGCACTGCTGTAGCTGGCGCTGCAAGATATTTATATGCCACATGCACTAAAGATTCATATGTCCCTTCATGTTTCAATCACCATTTGAGAGGACATGTGCCCATGTTGATGGGTTTTGCTTGATAACAATCCAAAGCAGTGCGGATTGATGCATGTTCATTTTCATCATGAGAGTCCGATACCACCACCAGAAGGCTGATTGTTCTTTTTTGGTGGTTCAGGTTCCATAGTTTCCGCATTGGAGTGTTGCTCTTTTAAGACTTCTGAAAGCATATGAATGTGATTATTTTTTTTAATTGTGATTAATTTTTTTGAGTTAATTACATGTTAACTGCTATTAATCAACAGCCCTAGTAACAATCCATGCTGATGCTCATTTTAACTATAACCTCTGCCACAAAATATTTGGGGGGCCTCGAAATTTCATTAGCAGTAACATGTGGAAGACTCACAAACCACACAAAATGCACCAGACAAGGAGTTTCACCAGCCTATCCTGTACATGATCTCCCACAACATGAAGGATTTGTTTCCCATATTTTCCTTTATTACAATAACACTTTTCATGGCAAATCTTAAAAGCATTTAGATACAGATCTTTAAAGGTATTTAGGTGCTGCTCTGCTCAGCCTTGCAGTACCTAACTGATTTAGGAGTGTACGTCTCATTTTCAAAAGTGACAGGCAATTATGAGACTACGTCTTTCAAAATCTGGGCCTTTATAAACATTAATTACGATGATTATGCCTTGCAGCACACCTATTAAGGAGGTAAGAGATGTATAGGAATAACTTCAAACCACCACTGAAATGCTGAAGCTATTAAATGGTACACAGCAGCACAAGTAGTTCAGGACAGGAGCTAAGCAAAAATGCCATGTCCAGTTGAAACAGCTGTATTGCCAGTGCTATATTCACTACTAGTGACCCAAAATTAGATTTTAGGTCTCGTCCAAAAGATGGACATTATATATAGCCAGTTAAAGTGCGAGGTCTCTGAGGCTGGGATTCTGTCTAATTCTATGTTCGCTACAGCACTGTGTGGATCTTTAACACTATACAATCTCGTATGAATTTAACAGGGAATAAAACCAATAGGATTTAATAAAAGCCTAACTTAATAAGGCTCTATAGAAATTGCTCTAAAAACGTACTGAATTTAATAGAGAACAAGATCATTTCTGTTGATATTTGAGCCATCCTTTTGAAATCTACACCAGGAAAATAATGATCTATTAAATGCTGGATGGTCCAAGAAAGTCTTACAAAGGGTATCATTTTCTATTAAATTGTTTAGTGCTTTCCCAAAAGGGGATATTTAAAATGAACAGCAGCAGATTGGGGAGAGGGGAGAGAAACAACTTCCTGCTGGAGTGAGTTCTCCTTTAAAGATAAATTAAAATATTGATGAATATGAAATACTACTGCACTCTGCTCTCTTTACTGACAATCTCTCTCTTCCACACATTTTGTGCCATAAAGCAAGGGGTGATACTTTTTGCATGTGTGCACCTAGGGGTCAGCTGTGAAGTCACAGCCAGCCTTTGGGGGCAGTGTGACTGTGCATTGCAAAATGAAGCTCTAACGGGCATTTTATTTCAGGCCAGCATGGTAGCACCAGTGCTGATGATAAGGCCCGGCATGCTCTGATCCTGGTAGCAGCAGCAATGATTATGGCACTGCGTAGAGTATAGACACTGCATGCCCCCTGACGGTATAAAGAGCAGTGCAGAGAGCAAGGCACTGTTTAGGCAGAGTAAAGACACGCCAGAGCCTTAGGGTATCCTACACTGCTCTCTACGAGCCCAACCTGGGCCTCCCTTGCCTACATTGCTATTTTCATCAGTGTATTGTTCTCCTGCCTCCTTGCTGCTGGAGCCTTTCCTGACTCCTTCCCCCTAGCCAGAGCCTTTCACTGTCGGGTGTAGCCACACACTGCAGCCAGAAGCGTAGACAAAGCCACAGAGGAATAATTTTGCTATTTCAGCAAAATGTCAGTAGGAGAGAAGCGCACTCTCCTATGACCATGGCCAGCTCAAGGCCCTTTAAGGTGACTATGGGAAAGTTATATAGAACTTAACAGAGGATTATGTTTTTCTTTATAGATTTTTATTACTGGCCACATAGGATAATTATATCCTTTCTAGAAAAGTGGTTCAAAACCAACATATAGAAAGGATAATATTCTATAGGTTTTCAGCATTATTTGTATAGACTCCTATGGGATTCAGCCTACTAAATTCTAAAGAACTTTTGTATAAGAGTAGAGCAACTAGCAGCACTAGCCCATCCATTCAGGTGTGTCCCAGGGCTGTAATTGTGCCCAACACCACTTGGGGTGAAGAGGGGAGAGGCGGTTCCTTCTCTCCTTGTGCATATGTGCAGGAAGTAGGAACAATGAAGCTAGGGTCTATTTTGAGAAGATTTTCCTGCTTCTGTAAGGAAATTGCCGGAAGCACCTCATATTCCATCGTGACTCTTGGTACCAATAGCCCCCAAAATGGTTTCACCTACCCATACAAGTGTGTACCAACAGTACCATAGTATCAGCATGAGCAGACTGTTTCCAGGCACTACATCTATGTGACAAACTCAACTTGTTCCCAGTCCAGTGCCTTTCCAGAGGCTCTTTTTCTTTGTTGATGAATACTGTATTTGGTGTTTTATTAGGCTTCTCATTATGGCTACATGACAGCCTCTGGTGGCCAGATTTACAATCCTTATTCAAACGGATCCTCTCTCAACCCCTCATAGATGCAGGTGACTACTATGTCTAAAGGCTCTGCAGGTTACCAAATGTGAAAAAACATAGAAAAAGAGACTATGCTCATATAAGGGGCTCAGGTGATAGGTAGGATAGGAAGGGGCCTGGTGAGCAGGCCATCTAGCTAAATATTGATGAATAAAGCCCATATTTGATGAAGCTACCTGATGAAGTTTTGAAAATTGCCAAAACAGAGGTACCTGGCTTCCTTCAAAACCTATGGAGAGGCATCTCCAAAAGACCTCTGTAACAGGAGCTGTGGAAAACTGTTCTTGGGTAGCATGGGTCGAGGGTTTGCATAATAATGCACCTACATACTTTTAACCTGCTATGACCCTTAGATTATTCCTTGCACTACTCCCTGCAGATTCCTTGTATAAGCAGGGATAATCTTTGCATGCTGGTAGTCTTTGGAGAGTCTGGTTAAAATAAGAATACAGGAGCCCAAACCGTGATTCAGCAAAGTACTCAGCATATCCTTAGTTTTAAGCATGTGCTTTATTGTATAGGGGTGGGATAACTCACATGCCCTAAAATTGAGCAACATGATTAAGTGTTTTGGGGAATTGGAGCCTTAGTAATGTTCTTGGTGCAGTGTTTGCCTCTGTCCATTTTGAGAGCTATTATGGTAATTTCTTGATTGTGGATAGTTAGATGTATGTATATTTTAACATTGCTCTCCAAAGGTTTAAATGCTTCATCAGCGAAACTGTTAAGAGAAAAGACTTTTGATTGTGGTTTCCAACAATAGCTACATCTTAAACATTTCCAGGCAAATGGTAACATGCTACAACGAGTTAATGAAACACATTCAATGTCATTAAGATATCAGCGTAATCAGACAGTGTGCTTCACGGGAATGATGCTGCAACCTGAATATTTTAAAAGCATATGCTGTGGGGTGAAAACTACCATTTTGTTTTTAACAGTTCATTTGTCATCATTTCAACACTCAGGAAAAAAATATGTTTTTAATCTTTTCTATATTTAATACCAGCTGGAACTATAACAAGTGAGCAGGTAATTTGCTACCCACACAACTCTAGACTTAACAAAACATTTACTACCATGTGAAAGAAAGAGCATTTTATTTGCAGACTAGATAGCAAACATCAATATGAGATATCTGGCATCTAGTCCAAATGGACATTGGGAATGATGCACAATAATGCAAAAACATCTTTCACATATTTCCAAGCAGATCGGTGGTACTCTGCTTGAACTCTATCCTCATGATGCCCTCTCTATGCAATCTTAGTGCCAGCAGTTGAATTCTGACTGTTGCAGACCCCATTCTCTTGCCTACTAACTTAGTCTTAGCCTAAGTCACTTGGCTGGGGACTGTTTAATTCTTAACTGTGGATTTCCTAAACTACTGTTATAAAAAGGTACAATTACTGCAGGTCATGAACATCAAATGCCACTAACACTTCCAGCTGTGACTATGCAATAGCCTCCCAACAGAAGTACGGTAACATGGTAATAATAATATCCCAGCTGTAGCCACAATCATTGAAATCACTGACAGTGTCAATAATGTATAAAACCCCATGACAGCTCAACTGTACTTGCCAAAAGGCATTCATCAATTTCATTGCCTTTTATCTACCATTTAGAATAGACTGGTTTTATTGTTGGAGTTTTAAAATAAATGTGTAGGGTAAATAGGCCCTGACTGAATTGCTCCATATCTAGTAAAAGGCACTATATAAAGTTTTACCTCAATACTTCAAATGTGCTCAAGAACCACTATGGATAAGAAGAAAGAAAGTGTATCAGCAAGAAGTTGGATTTGTGTGATTGAACACTGTGGGTTTGAAGCTTTCAATGATGAAACAACTTCTTGTGGTTTATATTCCTACTGGTAATGCTGGTGAGGGAGGAGGGGAGCACGGGTGACATTCTTACCATCCAGTTGGATTTTATCCATCAGCTGATTGGCAGTATGAGAAGAAAAGGTTGGGAAAAGCAGAGAATTAATCAGTGAGATTTTGTAGAATAGAGGTCCTTGGTAAATATAGAGGACCAAATTAATATCTGATGTGCCTCCATTACCTGGTATGGAGACCTGGGGGATTAATTGGAATCATGATAGGAAAATGGCTCTAGGACCTCACAGAAAGCAGTATGGTAGTTGCAAAGAGTAAAAGCCCTGTTCCCAGCAAAGAGAAGGCAGGAGAAACTGTAGAAGACAAACAAATACAGAATATGAGATTGTATTCATTTGAAGTATTAAAAAGCATAATGTCAACTTAATTAGGAAAAAAATGTTTACACTTGGATTTCTCAAACTATCCCTTTGAGGGAAAAACAATTAAAATGATATGATTTTATATAAATATCTGTATTCTTTTTGAGACGTTCTAAAGATTTCACAGAAGTATTGGGAAATGATTTTTTTGTGTTCTGCTCAAGAACAGCAGGTTCTCAGGGGGAGCAGGAGCATCACATGAAGAGCTAGGAAATCAATACCACTATTTCATCTTGCAGTTTCCTTATCAGCCCCTATATAAATAAGAGGGATTATTACTTAGGCCCTGATCCTGCAATGATGTATCCTCTTGCTTAACTTTATTGACATGAGCAGTTCTATTTCAGGAAAAGTTTTAAATGTGGCCAACCTTTCCCCCTCTATCTCCACAAACACATACATTGTCAGCAATTAAAACAAAGTTTGCAGGGAACATTTCCAAACCATTTTTCTGCCTTGATGTAATATTTTGTGTAAAAAAACCTTAAGTCCTATTTTAACAAGCTCTACAACTATAGTTTATTATTATCTCATGGGCTTTTAAACACAGTACTTCTTAGTGTTCTTATTCTAAGATATTGTGAAATAAATCCTCAAAAAAGTGTTTTATTGTTCTATGAATGTATCACTCAACTATGATTAGTAAGAGTGAGAAAAGAAAAAAATTTGTATTGTCACTGAACGCTGCTCCACAGATTTTTTGTTGTTGTTGATCTCAATTAAAAGGCACTATATACTGATGATATGGAGATACATGTTATATTTCCCATGTTAAGTTGTATGTATATATGTAGCGAGGCGGTGTGGCTCCTCTCCTCCCCAGGGAGGGTTGAGCCCCGTCAATCTTCCCCCTGGGCGGAACCGCTGGGCGGAAGTCCCGCCCCTCAGAGGGTCAGGTGGTGACCCGGAAGGATAAAAGCTGGGCCCCAGCCTTCAGTCAGAGCCCAGCCGCCGGCAGGAGCAGACATGCCCGCTGACCCTCATCACTGGGAAGCCGCTCAGGCCAGAGGCCGGTTCCAGGAGCTGCCAGAACTACCCCGCAGTCGCTACGACGAGGAGCTGCCGGAACTGCCTCGCAATCGCTACGACGAGGAGCTGCAAGAGCTGCCCCGCAGTCGCTACGACGAGGAGCTGCAAGAGCTGCCCCGCAGTTCCTACGACGAGGAGCTACCGGAGCTTCCCCGCAGTCGCTACGACGGGGAGCTGCCAGAGCTTCCCCGCAGTCGCTATGACGAGGAGCTGCCGGAGCTTCCCCGCAGTCGCTATGACGAGAAGGTGCAAGAGCTGCCCCGCAGTCGCTACGACGAGGAGCTACCAGAACTGCCCCGCAGTCGCTACGACGAGGAGCTGCCAGAGCTACCTCATCCCTACTATGGCCCCGAGGAGCCCCCAGACCAGACCTGGCCCGCCGTCCTGGAGGTATTCCCGGACCTACCACCCAGCCCTGACTGGGAGGAACCCATGGTGCTGGACACCCCAGCGGACCAGGTAGGACCCAAGGGGGATATTGGAAGTAGCCCTGGGGCAGCTGACTACAATCAGGCTGCAGAGGGCCCCATGCCTATGTCAGTGTGTTTCAGTGAGGATCCTCACTGATCGCCACTAGCGGCGACAGCCGCTACTAGGGCCCTGGGCTGGAACGCAGAGGTGTGGGTGGGCCTGCGTTCCCCCTGCCACCCGTAACCGGGTGGCAGAATCCCCCTTCACCCTGACCTAAGGAGATATTGACTTTGCCACTGCTCTGCTCTGCCCTGCCCCAAAGGCCCAGAGCGGATAAACTACTGCTGTGTTTGTTGGTGCCCCGCCTGACCCAAGGGCTGGGCCCCTATTGACTTTGCCACTGTTCTGCCCTGCCCCAAAGGGCCAGAGCTGATAAACTATTGCTGTGTTTGTTGATGCCCCGCCCGACCCAAGGGCTGGGCCCCTATTGACTTTGCCACTGCCCTGCCCTGCCGCAAAGGGCCAGAGCTGAACAAACGATTGTAACAGTTTGCTGGGCGCCCCGCCTGAACCAGAGGCCGGGCCCTGTTTAACTGTGTCGCTGTTCAGTCCCGCTCACAGGGCCCGAACCGCCGGAGCTGACTTGGTCCCGAGGGCAGAGGCCCTCGGACGACGAGACGAGGCCGATGTGGCTCCCCTCTTCCCCAGGGAGGGTTGAGCCCTGGCACCCACTCGTCCACAATATACATATGGAATAAATAATTAAATACAGTATAGAGTGTAATGTAGTATACAGTACCACATACTATTCATGTATATACAAATGGCGGAGGAGGGGGAGATTAGTATATCTGCACAGTATGTCCTAATATTTTAACCTTCCATTTAACAGCAGAAATCTGCAAAACAGATCTTCATTTAATAATGAGTGAAATTATGTCAATTAACAAACATTTCTGAATAATAAAGCACAATCTGTCCAAAAATTGTGATTATAGGTCTATTGCTTTTAATTATTTATATTCTAATATATACATTATTTAGATAGAGTGCAGAATTCATAAACATGTTATTGATGTGCCCATATCTGAAGTCAACAGAAATTTTGCCTAAATAATGAATGGAGAATGTAAGTGTCTGGGAACCTTCTATTATTTTAACTTTTTAAGTATAAGCCAAAGATGATAAACAAGATCTTCCTCAGATGAAAAGGCTGAGAAGTGGCTGCAGACTGTTTTATATGACCACATGCCATAATATCCATAAACATTGCTTGATTAAATCCTAAAGTAAAGATATAGTCTATGGTGCTTAAAACAGATGCTTAAAAGTGGCAACTTTCATCAAACACCTTAAATAAATCTTCTTTTATTCTTCCTTTCTTTTTTGACCTGAATCTTGCTGCCAGTGCACATGAAAGAAATTACAAAAGCTTCTCAGTCACTGCTACTCTGGTTCCTTTTGCACTACAGCATTTGTCATTGCCAAAACAGCAGAGTTTAATTAAGTGTTGTGAGCAGCCTAGTGAGAAACACACTTTAAATTAAACCTCTGTACATGCAGCTATTGGTTCTTTACCTCCTGAACAATCAGCGGGGTGTTCGGCATAAATTCCGTCTCTCAAGGGAAAGGCAGCTCTATGCACCTCTAGCAATTCATAAATGATCCTGCTTTCCTGGAACCATATCTTATTAAAGCACATTTAATTATTTCTTAGTTTTAAACACCAGTAGATGAAGGCAATAATTAATGTGCCTACCACTAAACATTTTATTTACTCTTGATATATTAATGGTATTATCAAGAAAATACGCTACAGTTTCAGGTTTAACAAAATTACATGGCAAATTATCTTTTGATGCATCAAGCAACCGTTAATATAATGGAATAAATTATTTTAACACCTCAGTAGTAATGAATGGGTACAAATATGTAAGCATTTTAATTTTCAAAATGTTTTTGCAATTACACATTTCAGAGGACACAAATCAATGATGCAAGAGTTAAGAAATTTAAAGATTGTAACAAAAGAACATAAAAAGGGTGACTTGTGGGTTTCTCACAAGAGAGAGATATTTTAATTTACCTGATTTTTGTAGGAGAAAGTACCTAACTTGTTATCATGTTAAAATCTAATTGTTTAGCACCAGGTAGAAAATATTTCAGAGTTTAGTTATTTTTAGGTTGTTATCTTGTCAATTAAATTCTGCTTATATGCATTTGTCTGATTAGATATATGATATGATATGATAGCCACATATACATGCAGTACAGCCATGAATATATGTAATATACACAGATATTGTCAGACTGATATAAGTTGATTTATATGGTTTTGGTACATCCTATCAGTGTCTGTAATACGAACAAAAGGCAAGAAGAGCACGTGCCCTATAATCATATTCAACAGAGTAAAAGAAACCATGTCAGATACAGCTGATTGAAATTTTGCAACACAAAAAGATTTTTTGTAAAAAAAACAAAAACAAAACCAACCAGCCTTTTTTTAAAACAAAATTGTTGAGATTTTCCATTTTTCACATTTTCTGTGATATTTTTATTGAGCTTTTCACCAACAATTTTATGAAAATCATTTTTAAATGCATGACAACAATTTTGTTTGCCAAAAAACTATATTTTTTTCGCACTGAAGCCTCATTTTTTGATACAGAAATTATTTTGGAAATGATTGCAATAAAAGTTTAAGTAAAAACTTTGTTAAAATATATAACTTAAAACATTTTTTGTGAAAATTTTTTATATTATTTAACTGTCTCTATTAACACATACTTTAGGCCTTAAATTTAAGTTTTGGGCTGAGGGAAAGGTTGACAGAATCAAGTATTAAAACTTTTTTCTTTTCTCTTGTTTTCTTATTATTTCACTAAAATCAATATTTTGTTGGGAATTAGGCATTCCTCTTTGGTCATTACAACCCTAACATTACAGCTTTGTGTTATTGCACAAGAACCAGCAAGGAAAAGACACTCCCAATACCATGGCGATAATATGATATAAAACGATAAATAGGTAGATGAGACAAACGCACAGATAGAAAGAAACCTTTACAGTATTGAGAACTCTCAGCTCCCATTGCTACCACTGGAAGTGGAGGCAACTCAGCACCTGGCCAGATCATGCCCAAAGCTCTATGCCTTGCCAGTTATAAACTATTTAAACAGATGTGCTGAACAGTTATGCAACTAATTGGATTACTGTAGAAACAAACTGGCTTTACACCCGAGAAGCTGTACCCACAAGAGACGCATGATTAACAGAAATTAGAATGGTGTTCAAGGACCTGATCCAATCCCATGAAGTCAAGGCAGACTCCAATGAGGCCTGAAATGAATAGTTTTTAGTTTCTTTGTAGTCTCAAGCAAATGCATATGGTTCAGTGTTTTCATCTCCCTCCATACAATACACAGAGAAGCAAATTGAAATACTTGGCTCACAGTGGACCTGATCCAAAGCCCACTAAATTCAGCAGGAATTTTTCCATTGACTTCATTACACTTTGGATCATGCCCACATTAATGTGTTTAGGTGCAACTCTGTAGCTCAACAGTAGGGCAAAACTTGTGTTTTGTTGCACTAACCAATCTATAGTTAATTTCCAATAGTATTCACAGAAGAATTCCAACCAACCTGGCTTGGGTTCTGGCTCCCTGAGAACCTGATCTTCCCCCATGAAACCACTCAGCATTTGCTGTTAGCGGGGCTGCTCGCACTAACAGGGCCTAACTTTAAAATTCAGGGGCTGGAAGCTGGACATTGTCGGAGAAATTAAATTAAATTCATAGTCAAACCTTACTCTTGAATTTGCTGTCCCCAACAGAGACCAAGTTTGAAGCTATAGCATGCTGCAAGAACTATACTTTTCCTCAGGCATTTGCCTGATGTGGGGTTCAGTTTGTTGGGGAACTGTGTGCTTTTCAATAAGGGGCAAAAATAAAACAAACTAGTTTTTGCAGCTACCCCCTAATGTATTTAAAGTAAAAAAAAATTCTGAGTAAATAATAAAATACCTTAGCTAACAGAAGGCAACATTAATAGGCAGGCAGACCTGTCTCAAATACGCACAAACACTTTGGTTTAAGTTTGTCAGGAGAAAATAAAGAGCAGAAGCAAATTCATCTTCGAAATGTTGGACTACTTCAGCTGTCTTTCTGAAGCAGAGTGCTTATTTTGAAATGAAGTGCTTTCCTCAAAAATTGTAAGTGCCTTTTGATGCTTGAAAATTAAAGGATTTGCTTTTTTGTGTAAATGAGGGTTGCCGGGTGAGTTTCTTTCATCAAGTTTTCTTACACACACTGTACCTAATATCTATAACCCTGGTAATACTGCTTAAACAGGCTCTTTGAGCACTTCAGTTATCTCCAAAGTGAACATTATTTTCCAAAACACATATGCTTAAGCAAAACAACCAGGACTAAAAGACAAAGCATTTGAAGTGGTCTTTTAGGCCCTGATCCTTCAAAGTCTTATACCCTTGCTTAACTTTATACAGTGTGAGTAGCCTCATTGACTTCAATAGAACTGTAAATCTTTAAAAAATCAGCCCCTTCCATCACTATTTCACTTCTCAGGATGTTCACTGCTCTAGACTCCATTGCCTTCCACAGTGCTGTGTGCTGCCTCATACACACACAGTAAGTGTGTTCTACTCCCTTCTGGATGTATAATATCAGGCCTGCTGAAGTGAACATTGGTTTTTTAATTATGATGTCTTCTAGTGGCCAGAGGCCTGAGAAAAGGACATAAATGTTACTAACTACTTGCACATAAGGAAGATCCTTCTTTACTAAATGGGTAGAGGTCTTGTTTTTCTGGAGGCAAAGACTATTAGTACTATCTCTCATTTATGTATGTGTCTAGCTGATGATTGTAGCCTCTGTGGTCATGGATCGTTAAGAGATCATAGAGGTTTTTGGATCTTTTCTCTGCACTCAGTTTGGCTGTTAACAGAAAAATGGCAAGCCTGGAAGGTATTTTCTCTTTACCCATGTATCATTTAAGAGGCCTCTCTCTCAGTGAGAATAATGACTGAGCATTGGTGGGCCTCTGCCGTGTTTCTGGTCATGACAGATGTGAGATCTTGCAAACATGAAAACTTTAAAGACTATTTTATTGACGTGCCAATTTTTTAATTTTTTTCTTAGAGTGTTCACAATGCCAGGGCTCATTGTAAATAGAGTTTCCTGATTATTACCCACGGAGAATCCTTCTGCAGAATACAGATATCTCAATAGATGCCCTAAGCATCTCTATTCCTTCCCTCTCCTCCCATTAATTTTTCTGACTTCCTAATATGGCCACTGGTTAGAAGTGACTCTACATAATCCCCTAAATTGATGGAATTTGAAAGTCTCAGGATGTAATCGAAAGGAATAGCATTTTTATCTCTGGGTGCTGAGAACCTGCAGAACAGTCTTTGAACTAAAAATCTTATTCTGAGGGGTCACTTATGCTTGTGATGATTGGGAGAAAGGACACTGTCAGGCTTGGATACACTGCTCAAACTGCAGTTTATTCCTGAATTTGTCTTTTTTCCAACAGAGGATGAAGGGATATGGCATAACCACTCCTCCCATTGCTCCTTATTTGAATACTGGATGATGGGGAATCTTAGGCATTAAAATAACCATTAGTATCTACCTGATCTAGATTCAAACTGGTGACCCACATAGTAAAGTACTAGAATATAGACCCTATTCCCCAGAATCATCCAGTTACTGCCTCCCACTCATAATTTTCTATTCATTAAAAAAGTCTGGTAAGCTACTTAAAAAAACACAACCATAGTAGTTTCCTGTGATTTAAAATCAGTATTTGATATCTCTGCAGAAGTAATAGGACAATTTTATTTGGGAGACCTGGGGTTAAGTAGTGATCGCTTGATACATATAGCCTTTAGGACAATGCAACTTTATTTGAGGTATGGTATATTCAGCACGTAGAGGCCACTGAGAGGGAGGAAGACCCGTTAAAGCTGCTTGTATTGATGGGGACTAAAGGGTATCTGGTGTCTAGAAGGGAGCTAATTTGAAAGCAAAGGAGGACTCCTTGCTGACTCTGATACAAGAGAGAAAGCTCTCTCTTGTATCAGCAGAGAGAGTTATAGTTCAAGCAAAATGCCATATTAAAAACAAAGGAGTATTTTTAAGGACCTCTCTTGGGAATCACTCTTAAAAATAATGTAAATTCACTAAAGTTTCCTTCATATATTAAAAGAATGTAAGAGTTTCATAATTAAGAATCAAATCTCCTCTATATTACAGGTTTCAGAGTGGTACCTGTGTTAGTCTGTATCAGCAAAAACAGCGAGGAGTCCTTGTGGCACCTTAGAGACTAAGAAATTTATTTGGGCAAAAAGCTTTTGTGGGCTAGAACCCACTTCATCAGGAGCAGGTATAAATACATGAAAGGATGTGGGTTGCTTTACCAAGTGTGAGGTCAGTCTAATGAGATAAATCAATTAATAGCAGAATACCTAGAGAGGAAAAATAACTTTTGAAGTGGTACGAGAATAGCCCATTACAGACAGTTGACAAGAAGGTGTGAGCAACAGTAGGGAGAAATTAATATTGGGGAAATTAAGTTTAGGTTTTGTAATGACCCAACCACTCCCAGTCTTTATTCAGGCCTAATCTGATGGTATCCAGTTTGCAAATTAATTCCAGTTCTGCAGCTTCACCGTTGGAGTCCTGTTTTGAAGTTTTTTTTTGTTGAAGAAATTGCCACTTTAGGTCTGTTATTGAGCGACCAGAGAGATTGAAGTGTTCTTCTACTGGTTTTTGAATGTTATGATTCCTGATGTCAGATTTGTGTCCATTTATTCTTTTGCGTAGAGACTGTCCGGTTTGGCCAATGTACATGGCAGAGGGGCGTTGCTGGCACATGATGGCATATGTCATATTGGTAGATGTGCAGATGAATGACCCCCTGATGGCATGGCTGATATGGTTAGGTCCTATGATGGTGTCCCTTAAATAGATATGTGGACAGAGCTGGCACTGGGGTTTATAGCAGGATTTGGTTCCTGGGTTTTTGTTGTGTAGTTGCTGGTGAGTATTTGCTTCAGGTTGTGAGGCTGTCTGTAAGCAAGGACTGACCTGTCTCTCAAGGTCTGTGAGAGTGAAGGATCGTTCTTCAGGATATTTCTCCCTACTGTTACTCACAACTTTTGATGAAGTGGGTTCTAGCCCACGAAAGCTTATGCTGAAATAAATTTGTTAGTCTCTAAGGTGCCACAAGGACTCTTTGTTGTTTTTCCTCTATACTACAGATTCTATAGGGCCCAGATGAGTATTTTGCCTGATTGCTAGATGTCTGGCAGTGGATTTCTATATTATATAATATCTATATTTCTATATTATATATATATTATATAATAAATATAATATCTATATTTCTATATTATATTATATTATATCAGTTTTTAAGCTGAATATAATTAATAGACGTGGAGAACATAAAAGTGATATTTTGATTTTTGTGAGTTTTCATATAGTGGTTCTTTATATAGCTTTGTTATTGCTAACCACATTGTTTAGGCACATATTTCTCTATTTTATCTTATTATGTCTCTCAAGTGTTTCAAACAGTAAAGTAGAGGCTTTAATTAAAGTCAGACCTGATGATTCTTTTATTATTTTTTAGTTTTCTCACCCTTTTATTTCCATTATCAAAGAAACCTGAGTGTGGGGGTTTATGGATGAAAGATATAAACAGGGCTGATTTTTTATTAATCTGAAAAAGCTCAAAATATAAAATGTATAAAACCTTCACTGGGTTTCAAAGCAGCTATAGGATTTCACTCTTGCAAGTTTGCATATATGTAGCCAGCGCACAAGTAGGACTTCACATGCAACCAGCTCTGTTACCTCAGTCTCACAACAACAAAAACAAATGCTGAATGTTGTGTTCTTATTGAGGAAAGCCAGGTATTCCACACAACAAACAAATCTAACAACTGACTTGGCCCTGCACCTAGGGCATCTGCTACAGTGCTGCCTTAAACTCTATTTTTAAGCCATGCAAACCTCAGGTAGGCGCACGGAACTGAAGGGCTCACATTGGAACCAGGAAACAAATGGCTCAAAGGAACCTTTACAAAGGTATGCAGCTGGTTTCTGGGCAAAAGCTATTTACCTGAAGAAGTTTGCCTCACCCGAGATCATGAAGGGGGGAAAACCAACACCAAAATCCCAGATATTCGTTTTAGTCCCCAAGCTGCCCACATTCCATACATATTTGGGGCTCCTTAACTTCTATTGTTGAAAATTACTTCAGAAATGCAGAATCTTTAAATTAAGTTCATGAAAGAGTTATTTACACTAAATCAATGACTCACACAGCATTTTAAGTTTCCTGCATGAATAATTTTTCTATGTCCCTCCTTTTGGGTATTGTCACACATTGTATTGTTATTTATTACTTCTATTATCATAGTGCCTAGAAATCTCAGTCATGAATCAGGAACCCATTGTGCTAGGCGCTGTCCAAACACAACAAAAAGACAATATCCACCCCAAAGAGTTTACAGTCTAAGCCTATGTTTACACTACAGCTTATGTTGGCATCACTTATGTCGCATGGCTGGGGGGAGTGAATAAACCACCCACTTGAGTGACATAAATTACATCGACATAAGCACTGGTGTGGACAGTGCTATGCTGGTGGGAGATCTTCTCCCACCAACGCAGCTACTGCCATTCGCAGAGGTAGTTTTATTGTGCCGATGAGAGAGCTCTCTGCTGTTGGCATAGAGCATCTTCACCAGACACGCTGCAGTGGGACGGATATAGACAGCAGCATGCCAGCAGTTTTGGCAGACTCAGTGGTTATATCACAAACCCCACTGTCTTCCTCCGGCTCTGTGGAGATGACCATAAAAGAGAATCATGCCAGTACCACCATTTTGAACTTTTGAGTGTGTACAAACTTGTTGAGTTTCCTGAGATCCTTCACTGAGTGGAGCACCTCATCTGTCTTGTTTGAAAATAGCTTCTCTCAGTTGAAAGATGGGTCCTTGACCTTGTTTTGGAGTTCTTTAGGTATGCCAGAGGATTGTAACCAGGATCCCCAGAGCATGATTACAGCCATGACTGTGGTTCTGGCTGCCATGTCCAGGACATCCAAAGACACTTGGAGGGCTGTTTTAGCTATGAGTTGACCCTCATTTACAATGGCCTGGAATTGTGATTGTTTCTCCTTGGGGAGCTCCGCTGTGAATGAGCTGAGTTTCCCATGAATATCATAATCGTATTTGACCAATAAGGCCAAATACTTGGTGACTCAGAATTGTAATGTTATCAAGGAGTAAATTTTTCATCCGAAAAGGTCAAGCCTCTTTTTGTTTTTTTGTCTTGTGGGGTCAACTGAAACTCTAGTTTATCACATTGGTTAGCAGCGTCAACCACCAAGGATTTGGGAGGCAGTTGCAAGAAGAGGAAGTCCACCCCTTTGAGGGGGACTTAATACTTTCTATCCGCACTTTCGCATCTTGGCAGAATTGAGGCCGATATCTGCCAGAGTCTTTCTGCTGGTTCTAAGATCGCATCATTGATGGGCAGGGAGATTTTGGAAGTAGATGCGGGTTGTAAGATTTGTACCAGTTTGTGTTGGTTTGTCTGCACTTCAACGAGATGTCCTGGCTTTGGGTAATCCACTTAAACAGCTCCTGGAACTGTCTGAAGTCATCTGCCAAGGTAGGTGATGATGCTTGCTTTATCTGGGGAGAAGGAAGAATTGTGAGCAGGAGATGTCACTTCCTAATCAGTGGCTGTTTCTGTGTCATCTCCAACATCCTGAGCCTGCAGGGTGGGAGACGGTGGATTAGACCTCTGCTCTGTGAGCTGTGGGTGGCCTGGTGTGGGGGCCTCAGTAAGTGGCCCGGGGTTCCCAACTTGCCCATTGCCTTGGGAAGGCCATTGGTTGATACGTCCATGGTGGACTGTACCACAGTTGAGCCAGCTGGTTATAAGGGTATTTAGGATTCATCTGGCTCCAGGGTGGTTGTCAGTCTTAAGGTGATGAGTGGTGCCATGAGAAAGTGTATGGTTCCTGCACATCATCATCTCTGGACGAGTGTACAATGCCATGAGAAGTATGGTGATCGCCTCTATAACTTATAGGAGAGGCCTCAGTACCAAGTAGTGGGGCCTGGGGTGCTGATGAAAGAGCCAAGTCTCTCTGTTGTAGTAGATTCTGTGGAAGTTCTAATGTCGGTGCCAATGGGGGCGCTTTTATCAGTACCAATGTCGGTGCCATCCAATGTGGTGTTGATTTAGTCGCTGCGGTTGGTGCCAACTTGGTTTTCTCAGCCAGTGCCAACTGCAATGTCTGTGCTGGGGTGGAGGCATGGTGCCTGAGGAGACACTTGGGTGAATCCCTTATGGGTGAATTCAGTGCCATGGAGGAGGCATGTTGTCATCTGTGCCTTGACTCCATCTCCTTCGCTCGGGACTCGGCAGTGCCAGAAGTGCCCAGAGCATCGTAGATGCTCACCCAAGCATGTGTCAGCATCAGGAGTAGCGACCTGGCAGGAGACTGCCTATGATTCTGCGGTGTTCTCTGTGGAGATGTCTGCACCCTCTTCCTTGGTCTTCTAGAGGAAGGCATGTCTCCTGTCCCTGCAGGGTGGATGCCTGGAGCGGAGGTCCATTGGTCTGACTCTGGTTGGAGAGATTTCTCCATCAGTATCATATTCAAGTGGAGATCTCAGTCACGCTGGGCTCTCGCTTTCAGATAATTGCAGTGAGCACATTTTTGTGGGTTATGCATCTCCCAAGACATCGGACACACACAGAGTGTCTGTCCAAAACAGGCATTGCTTCATGGCAAGAGCCGCATCGCTTAATGCCTGGATAGCCAAGCATCTCTGATGGTTAACCGACCCCAGTGCAGGAAGGGTAAACTGGGAAAGTAAACTTTTTTTTTAAAACTAAAACTATCACCAACTAACACCAACTATAACTTTTAAAAGACTAACTATTTAAACTGCTATTTTTAAAGATATGGTGAGACTGACGAGCACTGCCCCTGAGCTCCATCTGCAGGCACATTCCTTCTCAGCTAGAGGGCTTGGGTTATGTGCGTGCTAGATGCAGCACCAATGGCATCACGAGATGCCTACTGCGCATGCGTGATCCGCATGGACACTGCTACTATAAATCTCCAGTCGACGGCACCAGGACTCACCAACACCTGAAGTGGAGCACCCACAGGGACAGCACTCGAAGAAGAATCAGTGGTTATATCACAAACCCCACTGTCTTCCTCTACCTCAGTGGAGAGGAAGGTAAAAGAGAAAGAAATCTAGGAAACCAATTAATAGGAAATCCTGATGAATTTCAACTCACAGAATTTCCTGTCCCCTCTATGGGTTATTCTCATGTAGAGGAGAATGTGGCCCTTATGTCACATGATTTTATGTTAAAAATGTATCAGATATTAGAGGATCATAAATACTAATGTGGTTGTATAAGCATTGCTATTGTACATTTACTTTGTGGACCAGGACTGAAACTGCAGCCTCCTTCACAATGAAAAGTTGTATAAGAAGCATTTTTTTAATCAAAAAATAATTCCAAGTATGATAATTTTCCCCCAGCATCTTTTTACCAAACACTCCTGCCCATAAGACTGACTCCAAATAGGAGAGTGATTGAGGAACTCTGAGCATTAAACAAAACTGGATACATTTTTAAAAGCAAACTTTATACCTTCTGACACAAAGCACCCGGTAAGCTCAACCTTTAGAGCATTAACACATCAGCTTTGAACAGTCCCTAGCTTCAGCTGGGTTTGGAGTTGAATCCAGAGTGTGCTTCTGAACTCAGGTCTCCGGCTGGTAGCACAGCATGCTACCACTTTGAGAAAGTGCTGGCTTAGAAAAGCACCCTAACTCAATTTAGAGCTTTGAAATCAACTGTTTTTTAAACTTTTTCTGTGGCAGACGGGTAACTCCTAGTGTAATTTCTATATTATTCAGAATGGTAGCATGTAGTTCAACAAATGTTATCTAAAAAGAACAAATAACATCTTTCTAGAATAGCTTTAATGTTTTCCTGATAAATTTCTGGGGAACAGCTGCAAGATAAACATTTTAGAATTTTTCACAGAAGACAAAATAAAAAATAAAATAAAGCAGACACAGAGAAAGTGAAAAATAGTGAATTTATTGAAAACACATATTACTTTGTTCATGCTGCAAATTAATATCTGATCCATAAAAACTGAAATTTGTACTGAGTAGTTTGACCCCTTATAAACAAGAAATCATCTTGCATGTTTTTTAGATTAGGACATCACAGAATTGTACTAAGAAAAAATAAAAATAGAAAATTAAGTATCCAGTTTTGCCACTGAATAGTACATATACCTATCAATTTCATTTAGTTTATTCACAAAGTAAGGTGCCACTCAAAGAGAGTACCGGTGGAAAAATCTGACACTAAGTTAGTACAATAAACACCCACAATTATTTACTGATCTAATAATTATGTGATAGCCTATCTAATTTTTAGTCAGATCCTGGCACACCTGAAATCAATGGGAGTCCTGATTTTAGTGGCACAAAGATTTGGACATTTGATGGCAATATCACTAAGAACAAACAGTAAGGAGTTCCTGGAAGTAGAGGAACTGCAAACTCATGTGATTAAAAGTTACTGAAGTGAGCTTCTTTCAGACAGCATATTCTAGGTTTTCAAAAAGGATACAGAATCACAACAATGTAGGGCGGCTGGAAGTCATGTCCTGTCCGTGAACTGAGGCAGGACAAAGTAAACCTAGACCACCCTGATAGGTGTTTGTCTAACCTGTTTTTACAAACTCTAATGATAGGGATTCCACAATCCCCCTTGGAATCGTTTCCAGAACTTAACCGCCTTTATAGTTAGAAAGTTTTTCGTAATATCTAACTTAAATCTCCCTTGTTGCAGGATGCTGTTACTTCTTGTCCTACCTTCAGTGGACATGGAGAAGAATTGACCACAGTCCTCTTTATAACAACCTTTAATATATTTGATGACTATTATCAAGTCCCTCCTCAGTCTTCTTTTCGCTATCTAAACATGGCCTTTTTTAAACCTTTCCTCATAGGTCAGGTTTTCTAAACCTTTTATCATTTTTGTTGCTCTCCTGTAGACTCTCTCCAGGTTGTTCACATCTTTCCTAAAGTGTGGTGCCCAGAATTGAACACAGTACACCAACTGAAGTCTCACCAGTGCCAAGAACAGCAGGACAATTACCTCCTACATCTTACATATGACACTCCTGTTAATACACCCCAAAATGATATTAACTTTTTTCACAACTGCATCATATTGTTGACTTGTCTTCAATTTGTGATCCGTTATAACTCCCAGATCCTTTTCAACCCCACCACCACCTAGCAACTTAGTCCCCATTTTGTAGTTGTGCATTTGATTTCTCCTTCCTAAGAGAAGTACTTTGCACTTATTTATATTGAATTATAATATCAATTTTTAAAAAATGCTCCAGAGGCAATCATGGCAATTACAGACTAACTACAGCACACAACTAGGCACATTGGCTGAAATTATAGTAAAGAGCAGAATTAGCAAACACATAGATTAACATGATTTGTTAGGGAAGAATCAACATGGATTTTGTAAAGGGAAATCATGTCTCACTAATCTATTAGTATTCTTTGAGGGCAGTCAAAAAACATTAAATAATGGAGATATACCTACTTCCCAGAACTGGAAGGGACCCTGAAGGGTCAATTGAGTCCAGCCCTCTGCCTTCACTAGCAGGTCCAAGTACTGATTTTGCCCCAGATCCCTAAGTGGCCCCCTCAAGGATTGAAATCACAACCCTGGGTTTAGCAGGCCAATGCTCAAACCACTGAGCTATCCCTCCCCACATGGGGACAAGGATATACTTGGAATTTCCTAAAGCCTTTGACAAGGTCCTTTACCAAAGGCTCTTAAACAAACTAAGCAGTCATGAGATAAGAAGAGCAGTCCTCTCACGGATCAGTGTCTAGTTAAAAGACAGGAAACAAAGAATAGGAATTAATGGTCAGTTTTCAGAATGAAGAGAGGTAAGTAGTGGTGTCCCCCCGGGATCTGTACTCAGACTCTGTGCTGTTCTACCTAAATGATCAATGAGGTGGCAAAGGTTGTAAAGAATACAAAATTACTCAAGATAGGCAAGACCAAAGGTGACTTTGAAGAGTTACAAAGGGATCTCACAAAACTGTGTGACCGGGCAACAAAATGGCAGATGAAATTCAGTGTTGACAAATGCAAAGTAACATTCACCGGAAAACATAATCCCAACTATACATACAAAATTGAGCCTAAAATGGCTGATATCACTCAAGAAAGAGATCTTGGAGTCATTGTGGTTAGTTCTCTGAAAACATTTGCCCAATGTGCAGTGGTAGTCAAAAAGCTAACAGAATATTAGAAACCATTAGGAGAGGGACAGATAAGACAGTAAATATTGTTATTTAGGATCCTAAATCTCACTGACTCTCAATCTGGCCCTTTGTGAATACAAACAGTAGATTTACCTTGTAACTTCAAAATGTAATTTTCTTGCTTTAGTTGTTGTTGTTATTAATAAGCACTAATTATCTGTTGAAGAAGATTTAGTGTAGAGCTGATCCGCAAATATACACTTTCTTCCTGAGAAAAATTTTTCTTTGAAATTTTTAATATTTTTTTCAAAAACCAAAAAAGAAAGTGAAAAACTAGACTGTTTTGGCTTTCAGCCGAAATTTTTCAACAAAATTTCAACAAAAACCTCAAAAAGTTAGTTGAAAACAGACATTTTCAATAAAATTTTCACTGCAACCAAAAAAGCCTTTTCTTGTCAAAAAATCTTTGCTGGAAAATTTTTGACCAGTCCTGTTTAGTGCTAGCAAAAGATAAACTATCCCCAGTATTGTTTCTAGTGACAAAAATAACACTTGCCTTGTAAAGTTCACATTCTTGAAAAGAGAAAATACAGAGTGGGGCGGAGAGCAGAGGAGAAGAGAACAACAAGCAAGATGGCCAGGTGACCATTGGCCACATCCCAATAATGCAAAGAGATATGGCATAATAAGATTTTTGATAAAGATATCTAGAGAAAAGGCTAATAAACATATCAGTCTATCTCTGTATATTAAGGCACACAAACCCCATCGTGCCATTACAGTAGTTCATACATTTCATGGTTCAGACGGATCTTTAGAAAGGATTTGAATGAGGAGAGGGAAGGTAGCTTTGTAGATCAGCTCAGGAAGGGCATTCCATGTGTAGGGAGCAGCACTTAAGAAATCTTGGAGAAGTTTGGTGAAGCAGAAAAACAGTGCATCAAGGCAGGCAACACTGATATAGCAAGATGGTAGGAGACACAGCATGACAGAAAGAGACACCAGTGCACGGTGGATGATAAACGGGGAGGGGTAGAACTATGCAGGTCTTTGAAGCTTGAACTTGATACACTGGAGGAGTAGATGGTGGAAGGATTCAAAAAGGGAGGTAGGTTCATCAGAACAAGGAACAGGGACCTTAGTGATCATTTTGTAGGGTCTGAAGTAAGACAATGTGGGCATCAGGGAGGCCCAGGGGAGAAAGTTGCAGTAGTGAAAATATGAAATAAAAAAGACCTGAGTAAGAGTTTTAGTTGAGACAGATAGAAAAGGTTATATCTTAATGATGAGACAGGATTTGGATACAGTTCGGTGCATGGTAAAGGGAAAGGGAAAAATTGAGCATGCTTTCCAGGTTACAGGCTTGATTGACAAGGAGGATACTGTGATTTTGTCAACAGGGACAGAGAATGGGGAGATGCACAAGTGGGTGAAAGGAGGCAATTCAGGAGTGGACAGGTAGAGCTGAGAGTCATCAACAAGGATAGGGTAGATGAAACAATGGGCAGATGCAATCATTCAAAGACAATATCACAAAAACCCAGAAAGGGCACAAGTTAAGAGATGATAATTGAAAGTATGAGAACCACCAGAAGGATCAAAGAGATTGAGGCTACAGCAGAGACCATGAGATTTGGCCAAGAAGAGGTCAATAGAGAAAGGGACATTTTAAGAGACAACAGTGAGTAATAGATGGATTCTATCCAGGATTGAATTTGAGGGGGGCACTTGGAGGAGGAAGGGAGGTCAGGAAACATTCCACTAATATTGCTAGAGGATGCTACACAGAAGCTACTATGGTTAAACATTTTTAAATCAACATGTCCAGATAACTTGCATCCAAGAGTTCTGAAAGAGCTTGCTGGACCTTTAATGTTGATTTTCAATAAGTCTCGGAGCACAGAGGAGGTTCTGGAAGACTGGAAGAAAGCTAATGTGCCAATTTTTAGAAATTATAAACAGGATGACCCAGGTAAGTATAGGCCTGTCAGCCTGACAGTGATCCCAGACAAGATAATGGGCAGGCAGATACGGGACTTAATTAATAAAGAATTAGAGGAGGGCAATGTAATTAATGCAAATCAACATGCGTTTATGGAAAACAGACTTGTCAAACAAACTTGATTTTTTTTTAATATTTACATTTACATTTGTTTGATTGATAAAGGTAATAGTGTTGACGTATTAGACTTCTGCAAGGCATTTGACTTGGTACCGCACAATATTTTGATTAAAAAACTAGAACAATATAAAATGAACATGGCACACATTAAATGGATTGAAAACTGGCTAATAGGTCTCAACGGGGAATCATCATCGAGCAGGTATGTTTCCAATGACATTCCTCAAGAATCGATTATTGGTCCTATGCCAGTTAAAATTTTTTATCAATAACCTGGAAGAAAACATAAAAACATCATTGCTAAAGTTTGCAGATGCCACTAAAATTGGGGGAGAAGAAAATAATGAAGAGGATAGGTCACTGATTCAGAATGGTATGGATCGCTTGGTAAACTGGGTGCAAGCAAAAAATATGTTTTAAGACAGCTAAATGTGAATGTGTATACTTCTGGAACAAAGAATGTAGGTCAGACTGGGGGGGCAACTCTATTCTAGGAATCAGTGACTCTGAAAAAGATTTGGGGGTCATGGTGGATGATTGACTGAACATGAGCTCTCAGTGTGACACTGCGGCAAAAAAAGGTAATGCAATCCCAGGATGCATAACCAGGAGACTCTTGAATAGGAGTGGAGAGGTTATTTTCCCTCTGTATTTGGCACTGAGGTGGCTGCTGATGGAATAATGTGTTCAGTTCTGATGCCCACAATTCAAGAAGGATGTTGATAAACTGGAGAGAGATCAGAGAAGAGCCAAAAGAATGAGTAAAGGAAAGAAAAAAACAATGAGGAGTCCTTGTGGCACATTAGAGACTAACACATTTATTTGGGCACAAGCTTTCCTGGGCTAGAACCCACTTCATCAGATGCATGGAGTGGAAAATATAGGAGCAAATATAAATAAAGGAAAAGATGTGAGTTGCCTTACCAAGTGTGAGGTCAGTCTAACGAGATAAATCAATTAATAGCAGGGTACCAAGGCAGGAAAAATAACTTTTGAAGTGATCTATTTCAAACAGTTGACAAGAAGGTGAGAGTAACAGTAGGGGGAAATTAGTATTGGGGAAATTAGGTTTAGGTTTTGGTTTGACCCAACCACTCCTAGTCTTTATTCAGGCCTAATCTGATGGTGTCCCGTCTGCAAATTAATTCCAGATCTGCAGCTTCACATTAGAGTCTGTTTTTGAAGTTTTTCTGTTGAAGAATTGCCACTTTTAGGTCTGTTATTGAGTGACTAGGGATACTGAAGTGTTCTACTGGTTTTTGAATGTTATGATTCCTAATTTCAGATTTGTGTCCATTTATTCTTTCGCATACAGAATGTACATGGCACGGTTTGGCCAATGTACATGGCAGAGAGGCATTACTGGCACATGATAGCATATATCACATTGGTAGATGTGCAGTTGAACGAGCCTCTGATGTTATAGCTGATATGATTAGGTCCTATGATGGTGTCCCTTGAAAAGATATGTGGACAGAGTTGGCACCGGAGTTTGTTGCAGGGTTTAGTTCCTGGGTTGATGTTTTGTTGTGTGGCATGTAGTTGCTGGTGAGTATTTGCTTCAGGTTGGGGGGCTGTCTGTAAGCAAGGATGGGCCTGTCCCCCAGGATCTGTGAGAGTGAGGGATCATCCTTCAGGATAGGTTGTAGATCCTTGATGATGCACTGGAGAGGTTTTAGTTGGGGGCTGTAGATGACGGCTAGTGGCATTCTGTTACTTTCTTTGCTGGGCCTGTCTTGTAGTAGGTGACTTCTGGGTACCCTTCTGGCCCTGTCAATCTGTTTCTTCACTTTACCAGGTGGGTACTGCAGTTTTAAAAATGTTTGATAGAGATCCTGTAGGTGTTTGTTTCTGTCTGAGGGATTGGAGCAAATATGGTTGTATCTTAGAGCTTGGCTGTAGACAATGAATTGTGTGATGTGGTCTGGGTGAACCTCACACTTGGTAAGGCACTCACATCTTTCCATGTATTTATATCTGCCCCTGTATTTTCCACTCCATGCATCTGATGAAGTGGGTTCTAGCCCACAAAAGCTTATGCCCAAATAAATATGTTAGTCTCTAAGGTGCCACAAGGACTCCTCATTGTTTTTGCTGATACAGACTAACATAAACCCAAGGAGCTTGACCTATTTAGCTTAACAAAGAGAAGGTTAAGGGTGACTTGATTACAGTCTCAATGTACCTACATGGGGAACAAATATTTAATAATGGGCACCTCAGCTTAGCATAGAAAGGTATAACATGACCCAATGGCTAAAAGTTAAAGCTGAACACATTCAGACTAGAAATAGGCATATATTTTTCATGGCAAGAGTAATTAAGCACTGGAACAATTTACCAAGAATTGTGTTGGATTCTCCATTACTGACAATTTTTTAAATGAAGATTGGATGTTTTGTCTAAAAATTATGCTCTAGGAATTACTTTTGGAAACTTCTATGGCCTGTATAATACAATAGGTCAGACAAGATTAGCACAATGGTCTCTTCTGGCTTGGACTCTATGAATTTATGGAAGGCAACAGCTGTAGATGCATTCTGGAAGTTAAGAAGTAAAGGAAGACAGAGTGGTAATTGGAGAAGCAACTCAGATTAGAGGATGCTTATACCGTAAGGGGAAGGAGCGAGGTAAATGAGATGGCAAGGAGGAAAGTGATTTGGTATGCATTTTAATGAGTGGTCTTTAAGTTAAAGGCTTGTGAACCAATTACAAATCTACAGTCCCACCCAGTTCCCCCCAAAATTAGAATTTTAAGTGTGAGCCATGCTATTTGCAATGTCTAATTTTCCAATATTTAGAGTCTGAAATATGTAATAAAAAGCTTTCTAATTATACTAGCTGAAGGTAAAACTAAGACTGGTATTAGAGATACAGTTTCCAATCTAAATCTGAGCAGACACATATACTACAGTACAAACTTTTGGGTGCGTTAACTATTTTGCTCTGTGGCAATAATAAATGCATATTTTTAAAAATATAAATAAAAGTTGATCTGCAAAGTAGAGAAGAAATAAAAACAGGCTGCAAGCCCTTGGACTCTGCCCTGTATAAGAGAGTGCACTGTACTGGGACTGTAATTCATCTCCTGCAACAATCTCAGTTCCATAATATTTTGGGGGCAATGTTACTGAGGGTTACTGTTTTGGGGGCATTTATGTAGGGATGGGGCTTACAGAGAATACACTGCAGCAGATTGTGCCTGTTAGATCTGGACTCCCACTGGAGGCTACGTACAGCTGTATTGCTCAGGATAAAACTGAAGAGATTGTGCCAGTGAGTTATGGTCTCAGCTGGAGCTCCCAAATGCATAAGAGGAACATGTTTATTGCTTTGTCTCTTAAGAGGATGCAAGATGCTTCCACCTGCTTGTGTGTGTGTGGTAGGGGAAGGCATGGATCCAGAAGGTACCAGGAGGGATCGGTCCCTGTGCTCTGGAGTGTGTGGGGTGCTATTATGCATGAGCTCTCATAGGGGTGCAGAGCATGATGAGATGCCTTACACTTTCTGCAAAATCTTGCAAAAGAAGGAACAATCTGGTTGATTGTATTCAGGTGACAAAAAGGTGAATTGACTAATACATGACATTACAAGAGATCAAGATCCTTCTAGCTTTCTTCATTCAAAAGAAATTCTGACACCTCTCTGGCATACAGCTGCAAATTTTCTTCACAAAGCAAGAGGAGACAATTCTCAGTTTAGATGTATAGTTTGAAAAGGGAAAACTGGATGCTAAACTTACCACTTCAAGATTCTATCTTTTGTGAAGGAAAGACAGAAATATACTGTATTTCAATCTAGACTTAACTCCTACTGTTCAGAAATGCAGCCAAGGTGGAACATATGGATTATTTGTTTCCCTTTAATAAAAATAACTGTCAAAATGTATACTTTGAGAAACAAATGGTATGTGACAAGTGTAGATGTTAATTCATGTGGAGAGAATCCTTTATTCCATACATGGTTATACTGGTGGTGCCATCCATACCAGACTAATACAATTATAAGGCTTTTTCAGCCTTATTAATTTTTTAAACAAGGCTTGGCAAAAAAAAGTTAATTCATCTGTTTCAGTTTATGTCTTTTATTTCTCTCCCATATTTAACAATGATTGTTGTTTCTCCCTCCTCATCGGATCACTGTAGCATCATGCTGGTGCAGAAGCACCTAATTAGCCCCTGCCCAGTCAGCTCCAATTAAGGGAAGCAGATTGGGGCTGATGGAAAAGGCCTGATGCCGGCCTGAGGTTTGGCAACACCTGCTGGCCTGACAAACCAAGGGCTATAAAGGCTGGGAGCAAGCCAGAAGAAAGGGGACCACCAGGGAGTAGTCAGTAAGGGAGGGAACTGGAGGCCTCCCAGCTAAAGGCTGACTCTGCCTGTAAAGGAGGAGCCTGTAAAGCTTGTATATAGATGGACTGGTGGTGGGACAATGTTAAATAAATAAAGACACTGGTGTTGCACAACCCTGAGGCCTCTCCGAGCCTTACTGGGGATGGCAAATGGGCCCCAGGAACAGGGGCGGGTCGTAAACCCTATTACAAGCCCTTTGAGAACCCTCCTAATTTTTCCTCATTTGAAAGCCAGCATCACAGCCATTAACCCCATTGCAGTCTCCATTCAGTTACATTTCTGAGACTGTGCAGCGTTTTCCAGCTACTTCCGAGATAAGGATGCTTATCTTCAGACAGAGCTGTATTTCTCAAGGATAGCAGAGCCATGGAGGAAGTAGGGGAGAAGGGAACAAATGTGAAGTGTTCCATGCAGGGCTAAATTCTGGTTGCTTCACTCTTGTATGTAATCCTATAGACTTCAGTGGGACTGCTCACAGTTTTCGCCCTTGTCGATGTAAGAACTGGAAAGTTAGGAGTGTTTCAGTATTCACTCGATTCTAAACTCTTTAAAGCAATAAAATTGTACATGGATGCTACTACAACTTCTTATTCCAAAACTTTGGGAATTTTTTAGGAGTTTGGTTTAATTTTTAAACAATAAATGTAAATAAAAGTAGAAATGCAAGTGTCATATCCAGATTATGGGTATATGAAATAACCCACCAGCTCTTGACTACCATAAAAAAAAGTTAAGTAAAGCAAAGCTAAGCAAAATTACTAAAGGGAGATTTAAATTTCACAAAACTTCTCTTTTTATAATAATCCAGAGACAGTCCTGTGTCCACTATCACACATGGCACTGACTGCCACAGTACTGTGCATAAATGATTTCAATAGAGCTGTTGTAACCAATTCCATCCAATGCCACCTTCTTAAAAGTTCTGAAATGTGGAATTCTCCAGGGGCTTTTATCTTTCAAGAACTGCAAAGTTAGGAGTGTTTCAGTATTCACTCGATTCTAAACTCTTTAAAGCAATAAAATTGGACATGGATGCTACTACAACTTCTTATTCCATGAATAATAAAAATGGAAAAGAGAACTCAAATTATATTATTAAACCATATGTTGTACTCACTTTATCAGGCAAATAAAATATATTCCTAAATTGATATTTACACACTATTAAAAACATCTGTGGATGATTCTTCTTTGTCCCCCAGACCAATAACTCACATTTCAAAAACCCACCAAAGAAGATGTTTTAAAAAGAGACTTTTAAATACACAATTACCTGATCAGAGTTATTATGGTTTACTAATAGCACAAGTTATGAAAACTCCCTAGACCCCTTCTTGCTCACTTATCTCAGGCCCCCAACAACACTCAGCGCTTCTTTTTAAAAACTAGGGTTTGTTTGTTTTTTGCTTCCTTTTCTCATCAACAATAAGAAAATTACTTTTGCAAATCAAAGGAATTTGACTCATGAGAAATGGGTGACAACATTCATAAGGGGCTATCAGTATACGTAAATGAGGGATTAATAAGTGAAATGTGGAACACTGTTTTGAAAAACTGGATCCCTGATACAGCATCAGCCTTAATTTTGATTTGTATCTTTTATAGCTAGACAAAGTATGAGAAGTTATAGTATCTAATTGGTGCAAAACAGTGTCATGCAATATGTGTTTCAATAACTAGGCAGAACTTCAGGAGTTCTGAGTAGCATCAACCTTAGTTCTGAATTTCCTTGACTTTGTTTGTCACTGCTTTAAGGCCACCTAAATCTTACTTCTGCATGTTAAATCTTTCCAGTGTTTGAGCTTACTTTGAATGGCAAGCAGTGGTCTAGCTTTTACACTGCACATCTTTATTTTTTTTTTTCATTTTTTCTAATTTGATAGCAGTATTAATTACTGCTTCTCCAGTTCAGTCCATATTGCCACTTTGATTATTTTAGTTTCCTGCAATTCAGTGAAATGAATTATGCCATGGCACTTAAAAAGTCGCGAACGCTTATCCTTTTTAGTACTGTTAGGTTCACACATTGCAAATGTAAACTGACACAAGGACTTTGTTTGCTGTGAAATGAGAAGACAAGGCTACTGTAATCAGAAGAGATGGCCAATGCTTTTATCATAGCTGACAAATCTCAGTGTAATCTGAAATGGAATTTCTTCTACAGCTTACATATAGATACACATTCAGTTTGACAGCAAAGTCTTTGGTAGACGTGGGGTTAAATAAAAACCACAGCCGTTTACATGAACCTTAAACAAACTTAGCATTTTTTTTAGTCGACTGACATTTTTCTTTATGTTTCGTCAGTCATATCTGAGTGATCAGACAGCCACTACACATGGTACACCCACCAGGATTATTATCTAGACCAAAGGCCCAAAGCTCATTGTAGCAGGCATGTAATTCTTTACAATGTATGCCATGTTAACTGTGTTGGGTTATCTATTCAACAGCTGACTGAGCTGGGCTCTCAAGCTCTTCTCAACAACCATGTAAGAAGCAATGACAATTGTACTACTTCATAACAGCTGCATGGAACTCTGACATACACTTCACAGCAACCAGTCATCTATATAAACCAATTTCAAGAGCAAAATTGCATTGTGCCTCCACTCTGTTATAAACACAATGATATCCACTCAAAGCTGATAAATGCACTGTATTTCTCCAGAGCTTTAAAGAACAAGTTCCTTGCATCTGAGAATTCTCCTCAACAAATTAGGCCTCTTCATGTGCTAGCCATTAATTTAGCATTTCATAAAGTGCCAGACATGGTAGAACTTTAAAAGAAAGGCAACTCAAATATTAACAATTTGATGACTTACAGTGAAAGCTTCCCTCCTTTTCCCTTCAAAGACATTAAATCTGATTAGCTAAACAGAAAGAAAGACAATAAGTAATTAAGGTTTTAAATACTTGACAACTCCTTAGCAATTTTCAAATTAATTACAGTCTTTTTTCATAGGATTACATGCAATATAATTCTTATTATAGAATAAAATATCTATGGTTGCTAGAAAGTCCTTGAAAACATACTTCAATATTAACCCTCTAAAGATGGGGTAGATTAAAGATTATTGAACAAATTAAACATTTTTACCAATTAATAATTTGTATAGCTTTATTATATAGTACTTTGGAACCTTGATTTGGATTCTTTCTCCTTGAGGACTTTACTAGCCATATGCATTGGAGCAATGCATATTGCAGAATACAAAAACTGTCATGAACATTTATGAGCTTCTCATTTTGCAAATACTGCAAATTTCCATCAAAAATTCCCTTTGAGATAAATTTATTCCTTTATTTTATGCAGTGTGATAGCGTCATAGTTTAGTACAGACTAGATACAATGATGATATATCTTAGAGAAAAGATGAACTATAGCCAGAAAGATCTTCATTTCATTAACTCAAACAATCGCTGAGAAAAAGTGATTTAAAAAATTGTTGTGCTATTAAAACAGAAAATCTAGTTTTGCTTATTAACCAGGTAAAGATAGATGTAATACTTGATTGTTTATACTGTTCAAATAGACAAATTCAAGATTAATATGAAGAATCTATCTTCTCTGAGTTAATACTTTGTTGCTTTATGTTTTATAATAATTTAAAATGCATCAAAATTTCTGTGTTATACAGCCATTAAGCAGCCATTTTTCAATCAACGGTACAAGAAATATGCATGTGGTCAGCATTCATTAGGCCCTGATTCAACAAGGTGCCTGAGCACCACATGAGTAGTCCCACTGACTTAAATAGGACCACTTGTGCTTAAAGTTTGGCAAGTTGTTTAGGTATCTTGATGATCTGTGGTCATAGGGTATTCTACACACAAACACTAAAGTATGAGCTATAACCCACAGTGTGATAAAAGGTATTAATTGTATTCACTGGTTCTCTGAAAAGGACCCCAATTATTATAGATGGACAAAACCAATGTTTTTTGCAGGTTTTGCAAAATTACGCTGTTTGTGTTTAGTTCTACAAAATCAAGAGTAGTTTGCTTCCCAATGTCTGTTCCCCATACTCCATTTTGTTTTTTTTCTCCTGTGGCCTCCCCCCCCGGCTTTTAAGTTGTTTAGCAGGGCCCCTTAAAGTTGTTTATCAAGAGCCATTGCCCTTTTCAAAGGGATGGCCACTTGTGCTAAGTGGGACCACTGCCCTGTTCAAAGGGTTAGTCCTGTTATCACCTTGTTAAACCTGGGCTTGTGTAGGGTGGCAATGTCAGTGAAGGCCTATTGTGTTTTAGGTCCTGGGTGATGCATAGGCTCAGTGCTTCTGAGTCACCTATTGCACAGGATCTCTGAGACTGGTCTCTGTGCTCACCTGCTTTTTTCTCTGTCCCCTGCCTTCTGAGCCAATCAAAAGTCCTGGTGGAACTGCCTAAGTTGCCCTTAAAAACCAGACATTTTCGATCAAGACCTCAGAAAGAGTTCCGCATTGCTGCCTGGTCTGATCAGCCAGCGGGTTCTGGGGGTCCTTTCTCCGCTCTGTTTTATTTTTGAGCGTACCCCCGTTTTTGAAAAAACCCCCCACAAGAACGAATTGCTGGCACTGAGAGATCTCCTGATTATTGAGACTGTACCCAGCTTCGATGATTTTGCTGCTTTCGTACTCTGCTGCCTTTGCCTTTGGGGCTGGTAAGAATCCTCTGTGAATTCTGTGAAATTCCTCTATACTTCAATTTTATTATTAGCTGCTCTCTTCTCTTTCGCCCAGCACCAGACTTAACCAGCACCTCACATAGCTGTGGTTAAGTTTAGGTTTAGAGAATTGTTTGTATTGTGTTCTGTAAAGTTAGGTTTAAGAAATTGTTGCCATTGTTTCTGTTACTTGCTATTGTGTAGTCTGGTTAGTTAGGTCATAGATAAGATTTTGCGTGTTTCTGTATAGTTGTGGTTAAGTCTGTCTTCCGTGGCTGCCCCACCGATGCTCATCCAGTCACCCCAATGTCCCTCAGTCTCTCTGCTGTTTAAACTTGCAGCTTGCCTGCCTCTCTCTCTGCTGTTTAAACCTGCAGCTGCCGCCCTCTGTCTCCTGAAGTTTAAATCTCCCTCTCTCTCTGCTTTGTAAGATGCAGCCTGCCTGCCTCTCTCTCTGCTGTTTTAAACCTGCAGCCTGCCTGCTCTCTGTCTCCTGAAGCTCTCTCCTCTCTCTCTCTCTCCTTTTAATGCCTCCTCACACTCTCCTATAACCCCCAAACCTAATTGTATTACTGAAGTCTAGCATAGAACCCCATGGTTACCCTTTTTCTCAACACACCTCACATTTTAACATTTTATACAACACTGTGACAACATTTTTACTAAGAGTTGGTTACTTACCACATTTTCCCATAATGTTACGTTGGCTATATGCTGCATGACACACCTTTTATATAGAATTGTTAGCTACTTGTCTACATTATACTTCAGTGATTAATTGGGTTACCATGTATTGTACCCACTATTGAACCCCCTATACTATTGTAAAAAAAAATCCCTCCCCAATGTCTACCTTAACAAACCCATACCCTCATATTGAATTTTCCCTGTTTTTGCATTTTCTTAATAAAGTTTATTTTGCACCCCACCTGTGTAGGTAATTGCTCCCAAATCCCATATACCTGCTGCAGGGACATGGGCGTCACGAACAGGATCTGGAGGTAACATTACTGCCTCTCTGTCCTGGAAAGAGGCCAAGACTCTCTGGGACAGAGGAAGATCAGAGCCAACCACCTCAATACCAACCTGCTGCAAAGAAACAGCAGCCTGAGGCCTAGAATGGGTCTGTACCTATGGCAAAGGACAGAGGCTCCAGGGTGATCCACCCACCTGGGGCTCACTGTGTGGGTACCTCTTAACCTGCCACCCCACATTCACGCCAGCCCTGCTGATTCCAGCCTCCCCCAGTCTGCACTAAGGAGGAGGAGCAGCCGCAGATTCAGATCCACCGCCTCTGGAGAGAGGTGGTAAGGGTCATGAAAGCCTGCGGGGGGCCTCATCTAGCGTCACCCTGAACCTCGAATTTTGGCAGGGTCCCCCACCCACCAGATATTAACAGAACTGGTGCAAAAAGTGGATGAATTCGAAAGCCCAGAACTGTGGCATGACTATATAATAAGCCCCAAAAGGTAGCCAAGTTGCTCTGGATCCTAGCAGGCCTGATAAATTAACTGTTTTCTGGGCCACTAATGACTCGGCCAGAGAGGCCCACTAGCCAAGAGGGAACCAACCTCTGACACCTAGCCTGCCCAGTCCCAATAAATCTCCCTGAAAAACCACCCCCATATACCCAGCCAGCAAGGCCTCATCTCCCCTCAGAAAACCCCACTTATACCCAGCCCTACCTTCAGCCCTCAAAGGCCAGCCATTGACTGCACCACTTTCACCTTCTAGTGAAGCCTGCCAGTAGCCATCAGTCGATACAAAGATTGATTACCAGGGCAAACCACACAGGTGACAGAAACTCCGACCCCCGCTCCAAGCGAGAATGAAGGAGTTTCATCTAGACACTGCTAGGGGGGCAATGATGCCGCCACTATGTTGGCTAGGGCCACCTGGCTATGGAAAATGGGCTCTGGAAAATGACAGGAGTTAGTAGGTAGGGAAAGGAGCAAGCGGTCCAGGGGTCTTTCAGGGAACCCCTGGTAATGATCTACACTGCATGGCGACCCCTGATGCGCACAGCCTTGGCCTTCCTCCATGACAGCATCTCCTTCAAAGGGATCAAGTCCCCAGAGGGAGCAGCAGGACCATCGCTTCCCTGAAGCGATGTGCCATCGCCAGGGGGGTCCATCAGCTGTTGGTCCTACCCACACCCTCTCGGGGACTTACTCAGGCCCAGATAAACCAGGTCAATGCCTTCCAGGCATTGTTATTTGACCCCACGAGTACCCATAGACGAAGCCGCCATTGAACTGCCATGTGATAACAGTACCACCCCTGACACTGGGCAGTTCTGTGGGCTAAGGGGGTATACTGGGCGCCCCATATGGGCGACTCTATGAGCCCTGCAGAAAATAAGGCCCTCAGCCCAAGCGTCTTAACTTATTGTTCACCCCCCCACATGCCCAGTCCACCTCCACCACACGCCAGTTCACACCCAGGCCCCAGTACTCACGCAATTCATTTACAGCACGCAAAATTGTTGGGTTCTTATTGATACAAGGGCCACTAAGGATGGTTGTATGTAAGCCTCAAATAGGTGAGCAGCAAAACAGCCTTGGCCAGTAGCCCGGGAGGGAAGAGCGCCCAGAACCTTCCCAGCCAAAAAACGGATAACGGCGGGGCTTGGCGGCGGCCAGCACCCGGGCCAGGGGACCCGCCCCTATTATCCATGTCAGTTTTGACAAAGGTCTTTTCATCCCCTTTTTGCTGACACGGGGCACAGGTGTCCATTGTTCCTCCTCACGTCCCTACACTCCACAGGACACATCATTTATGGTGCAAGGCCTCAACAGCATAAACCCGTCCAGAGGTAAAAGTGTAGCACGCATCTAGGCCACCACACAGTAACATTTCGGGCCCTAGTGGGACCCGTGCCACTCTCTTGGGGTTCAGGAGGCTACGACGGTTTAAACTGGCCGAAAGCCCGTGCTCGAGGCACTACCAGTCCACCCTATCCGTGCCAGTGCCCCCACGAACATGAACTGCTCCCCACACCCACATGCACTGGAAATACAGACCCATACCCACAGCCCAGAAAGTTCAACCACACATTGCCCAGCTATTGAACACTGCTTATATGGATAATAAGAGTTCGGGCTCGTGTGTCCAGAGAGCAAATACTTGCTAGCGAGCATGGAATCCCAAACCCACACAAGCCAATTGATTTTATGGTGGTTATAGATTATCGCGCTGCTAACAAACACATACGGTCAGTAGCATGTCGCTGCCAATGGGATTATCCCCACTAGAACGCATCTTACGGAGACACTACACCATGGGCCTGTACAATAGACCTAAAAGATATGTTTATTATAGATCCCCTCTATGACCCCAAGGACTGTTAACTTCGCTACCAGGGCCCAGTACCAATGTAGAGCGGTCCCCAAGGGTACCAAAACTCACCTGCCTGTGCCAGCCGATGGCCCTACCCGCACTTTAGAGAAGGTACAGTTCCTCCCAGAACATTTCATGCTGTCTATTACGTGGATGCATTCTTTAACTGGCACCACACCAACTGAAGTTACAAAAGGGAACTGAACAGTTCAGCGCCGCTTTATCCACAATGGGTTGGAACCTCAGTTTGCCTAAAGTGTCCTCACTGCTATTCCCTTTCGTTTTGTTGTTTACTGTAAGCAAGGGACAGCTATCGCCACTTAAACTTACCACCCACTCACCAATTCTTTCCCTTGGGGGTAGCTCCCCCAGACGTGAAGTGCAGCATGTGTAGGTAGAATTCCTATCACAGACAGTTTCTCTCCTGCTGCTTTGTTGGCCAACATATGACTAATGTGGATGTGTTAGCCAGCGATTATGTCCACGTGAAGACAGCCATATAAACCGACACGACAGATGGCCATGCAGGACCGGCAGGCGGGTCTCATCCTGGGTTTCGTGGCCTGGGCTGGCGCTCATGGCACTTGCTCGGCATAACCACTACATCCGGTATTGACGCTACGACCTGGGGACGCTATGTGATCCTCGACCTGCCTGGCCGTAACTGTGTCCCAGGTGAGAGGACCTCCACACTCCGCCAAATAACGCCTCAGCAAGCTGTCAGGCCCGAATATCGTTTTGGCCTGTGGGCATTGCCATGCTTAGCTGTTCCATGTCCGCCCATCGGTGGGCGCCTATAATTCTGCCATAGCACCGCACCTAAAGGGAGGCCTCATTGTGCGAGCCTTCCCATACCTCACTTTCACCCCGGCCCCCCCAGTTCCAGCGAAGCCCTGCTACTGGGAGCGACTTGTTACCAGCCCAAGAGTTCATTTGGACATTGGGCCCTCAAGTCTCCTCACTACAGCTCCCACTCACCAGGGGAGCACTGATGTGCTTTTCTCACATAGCTCCACTAAAACGCGTATTCGCGCCCCTATGCCCCTTGGAGTTGTATTGATGGGGGGCACATCGCCTTTACTCCCAAGCAGGAATACTGTGTGCACCTGTAACCACCCTCCAAAGTTAACCCTTAGCATTTTTCCGCTCAGCTCAGAGGCCGAAGCAGAAGGCATCCTGTTCGTGGCAGCCTCTCACATTGTGGCAGCCCAGAACGTAGGCGTGCCGAAAACACGTTCGTGGTCCTGGGAGTGGACTAAGCCTGGGCAATAGCTATCTTGCTGAACTGTAGTTTCCTCCTCGAAGGTCGAGAGGATGGCCCACTGCTCATGAAAGAAATATGGCACAGATTACTGAACTGGCAGCACAGTCCAAGCGCCATGGTTTGTTTCATTGTCCTTCACACAGGTCTGACAGTAACCCTCTTCTTTCCAGCCGGATCTTACAACTCCGAGAATATAAGTTTAACACATCCCAGTTAACATCATTTCTTGCAGCAACCCTTCGTTTGTCACTGGCTCCTGAATTCAACATGATAAAGCACACTAAGGTGGGCACCTGCCTGCCCGTGCCCATACATCAGCTGTGACTGACCGAGGGAGCACAACATCGGGCGTTATCTAGGCAGCAGTGCACCCCAAGGGCTGTCCAAGGTGTCTGAGCTGCCAACAGGCCACGAGTCACTAACAAGACTGTCTATTGCTCATGGTGCTATAGCCCTTGAGCATTAGCCTGGGTAAAACCTGGCCAAATGGACCTCAATTGGTCCCCTCCCGGGGCAAAACAGTTTCCAAGGGGCTTGAATAGTGACTAGGATCACGTCAGTTAATGGTTTCTCCCTCAGGCGTCTAACTGACACAGCTGTTTCTGTAGCCCTTTCCAAGTAATACTGCCTGGGGACACCGAAAAACGAGATCCAGAACCGATGGAGGGCCACCTTCATGCCCGCAGGAGGGTTATTTCATATGTTTTTTTTTTTTGGGTGGTGTGGACGGTGGCGGGCGTTTTTTGTTGTGTTCTTTATACTGATAAGTCTAAGACCAA